>NC_048926.1:7436445-7460933 GCF_011077185.1 Oxyura jamaicensis | reverse complement strand
CTTTCCCACATTCATCATAGGTATACTTTTAATTTTCATTATTAGATGAAAGACAAACAGCAATAAGCAATAAGTGAACAGAATTCTGAACATTAACCTATTGTCCATTTGAGCGTAAATAGAGTCTGCATAGCATAGCAGCCAGCTGTGCAGAAGAATCGTTTGGTTACAGAAATGAAGTCTATTTTTCTTCCCTCTCTCTTTTCTTCCTCCTTTGTTAGCTACTAATTAGGAGGAAAACAGATGAAAAGAGATGAGGGAAAACAGATGAAAAGAGATGAGGGACTCTTGAATCTGAAGGACAGCTAGTTCCAAATCTCCAGAAATAAACTGTAGATGAAATCTACCTTTGCTTATTAGAACAAATTATAAAAGTTACAACTAAACATATTTTTGTACAACTCCCCACTATCATTGTATATTTATGCATATATATATGCACATGTAAATGTATGCATATATGCATTTTAAAAAATATATATAAATGACTGTACTCAATTTATCTCAAGGCTATGAAAGCTGCTGACAAAGTTCTGGAGCACTTGGAAGTATGGTGTACTGCAAAGACCAGCTCTGGTCATGAGGAGATGCTTGATATTTATTAACAGAGGTCAGAAAGAGCCAGATCCTTTTCTTGTGAGTTAGAAACAGAAAGGAATACTGACACTTCAAACAGTGCCAGATGTAATTGTGGTAGATATAGAATTAAACTAGTCTCAGTTTCTGGAGAAAATGAAGCCACTTCATAACATGGTCCAAATTGTATTTTCATTCAAAACTGAGATTTAATGGGAATGAATACTGACAGCTGTTCCCTCCAGAGAAATATGAGGTAATATGGAAGAAAGTCAATCTATCCCTAGTTATGTTTCTCCTGTCCAAACAATAAGAAAATAGGTTAGCATTTAGACATCATTCTTTTTCTGTTGCATTTCCTTACTTGGATTTCTGTATTTCCTTTTCTCTTTTTACCTTTAACACTACTGTTATGCTTCATGTTTATTCCTGATGAAAAACTGACAGTTTTATTTCAGGCCACTATGTTAATCAAAATTTTCATATCTGATTTTGTCCTTAGAAAAACACTTTTCCAAATGTTGGTCAACACCAACTGAAAGTCAGAAGACAAAAACCTTCTTATAAAAAAACCTACTCAGCCAGTAATTAAAGGGAGCGTATAGGAAACCTGAGGAGGGACTCCTCATGAGGGAATGTATTGATAGGACACGGAATAATGTTTTTAAACTAAAAAAGGTAGATTTAATTTAGATATTATGAAAAAATGTTTCACTGTGAGGGCAGTGAGGTTGCCCAGAACAGGTTGCCCAGAGAAGCTGTGGATGCCTCATCCCTGGAAATGTTCAAGGCCAGGCTGACTGGGGTTTTGTATACCTGGTGTAGTGGGAGGTGTCCTGCCCATGGCAGGGGTTTGAATTAGATGATCATTAAGGTCCCTTCAAATCCAACCATTCTCTAATTCTATGATTCTGTGGTTCTATGTTTCTATAATTCTATGATTCTATGGTTCTATGATGATTCATTTATCTGAGAGAAGTTTTTAATCAAGAGTTTTTTTTGTTGAATATTTAATGAAATCCAGGACCTTTTTGTTGGGATTGTGGTTAGCCCTTCATTTCCAGCCATATCATTTTGTCAAGTTCTGCAGTATAATTAAGGAGTTGGCTGTCTTTTCTTCTGTATTGATCTCATTTCCACTCTAAAAATTTAGCAGACCTCAGCTAGATCCTGAGGGGAGACTAGAGAAAAAATTAAAACAATTTCAAATAACTATGTGTAGTAACTTTCAGCACCTTTATTCATCTAAAAAAATCATCTAGCCATCAGTTTGTCTGTCAACCTACATTGTCAACCTATATATCTATGCATATGAGGATGTGAAAGAACATATTCTGTCAAAATTAAAAGCCCTGTCAGTAATGTCTGAAAACAAACAAACAAACAAAACCTACAACAGATTTCCACTTATAAACATAGGCAGTTAAATTGAGTAAGAATTATTTCCATTGTAAAACATCAACAAAAAAGTTCAGATGTCATCAAAGTTATGAAGCCAGCCTTTAGACTCTTGAGATACATTTACATGTATCTCAATATATAATAGATACATTCAGCTATATTCAATATAATAGATACATTCAGCCAAAGACCTCCACTTCACATTCAAAATGGTATTTAAAGACAGAGATGTTTTCATTTATCTGTTATACCTGCGTGTGAAAAAAGTTAATAAAAATTATATTATTATTTTTATATAGAAATGGAAGAAATAATTTATGAACAATATAATTCCTGAATTGTAAACATCAGGAAAAAACAGTCAATAAATCTTACTAGTTATGATGTGTTATTAGACTGTTTATATTTTTTATCTGTATTATATTTTCTTTCAGATACTTTTGGCATGGCTTAACGTGTTGTATTGATCAGCCTCTGGGCTTATCCAATTGTCTTTCAGACTAAACTCCTCTATTTAATTAATGGTGCAAGTTCAGAAAAAATAAAGTGTATTGTCAGTTGTACTGTGTTTACCACTTCCAAAAAAACTGACTCAATTTTCCCTTCAGAAATAAGATGCTCAAGGCAAGTGTAGAATCAAATTGAATCAAATCAAAATAAATTGAATCAAATCATCTAGGTTGGACAAGATCATCTAGTCCAACCATCAGCTTGACCTACCAAGACCCATTACTAAACCATGTCCCTTACTGCCATGTCCACACATCTCTTAAATACCTCCATGAATGTGGACTTCTCTACTTCCCTAATCGGTCAATTCCAATGCTTAACCAGATTCTCTGTGAAGAATTTCTTCCTCATATCCAGTGTAAAACTCCCCTGCTGCATCTTGAGTCTGTTTTTTTTTCCTCTCATCCTGTCGCCTGAGAAAAGGGACCATCATCCTCCTCAATACAACCTTCTTTCAGATAGTTGTAGACAGTGATGAGGTCTCCCCTCAGCCTCCACTCCAAACTAAGCAACTCCCATACCCTTAGTCACTCCTCAGAACTCTTGTTTTCTACTCCCTTCACTAGCTTCACTGCTTTTCTCTACATATGCTCAAGCATCTCAATAACCTTCTTACAGTGAGGGGTGCAAAACTGAACATAATATTTGAGGTGCAGTTCTACTAGTACCATGTGCAAGGGCTCAAACACAAGAACAAGAAGCAAAGATATTCAGACTGATATGCCTTTTGTTATGCTCTCCCACTTTCCTGCTATCAATATGCAGAGTCCTCGTGAACATTCTGTTGCATGAGACCATAGTCAATGATGGTACCTAGCCTCTATGAGCTAGTCAAAACTATTTCAATTTTTGGAGACACCATGACATTCTCACAATGAGTTGCATTGTATGATTTTTTTTTTATTTTTTTTTTTTTTGCATTGTATGCATTGTTGTATGAGAAAGTTTGAGATGCCTTGTTATTTTCCTGGGTGCCTTCTGGTTTTCATGTGGGGAATGATCTTTCTGATTTCAATTTCTTTATCACCAATTATTTTAAACACTTCCAACCCATTCTTTGCCCACTTTTTTTTTTTTTTTTTTTTCATTTCTCATATCTTCTCATCTGAAAAGTCATTCCAGCTATCCTACTATTCAAATCGCCTCTTTTTGTATCTTTTTCAGCTTTTCTAAAAGTGCCTTAGTCTGACACACTTTTTTTTTTTTTTTTTTTTTTTTTTTTATGATAGCATTAAAAAATGTCCTTGAATTAGTAATGGTGTTTTAGCAATGGTAACTTCTAGACAAGGACTTAAAAATTTTCCAAGTGTGGTGCTCACACCCTACTCTATCACACACTTCCTCTTCTGATTGTGGAAAAGTCAGAAAGTCAATTCCCTTTGTTACTTTTTTTAAAGTTGGAGACTTTGAAAACAAGGGCCATAAATTCAACCCATATGGACTTAATCCAAAAGCACAATCAGAAATGACAGCTTACATTTCAATAGAGTCTGAGAGAAAGATGACAATATATATTTACATGTGATTTAGAGTAATCACTCATTATTCCAAAAGTTAGCTGGACCACTCTGGTCAGTTAATTTAGCTCATATCTATATCCAGTTCACTTTATTGGAAGGTCAAAGTAATTATTTCAACAAAGAGTGGGATATGCCAGTTATCCATCTCTGTTGGAAACAAAAGGTCTAAGACACATATGTACCCTATTCCTTTTGCTGTTTTTCCCCTTCTAAGTCAACTGCTGCTTTACCTACTTTCAAAGCAGAGATCCAGAGTGTTCTCTGAAAGATTTTTGCAAAAGCCAGTCTCCTGCAGTTAATTTGCAAAAAGAGTTTTGATTTAAAACAGAAGGATGGCATATCTCCCTGAGAGAAAACTCGCATCCACTAATGTTCCTCCAGAAGTGAATTATGAGAAGAAGCCTCAGATGGGATAGAGATGAAGGTTAAATTCCAAGGCACTAATTTGTTGAAAAGGTGAAGGTAGCTATTTTTTTTTTTTTTTTTTAAAAAAAAAAAAAAAAAAAAAAAAAAAGGAAAAACGTAAGCCACACACACTGGGTCTGCAATATCGTTCTTCCTCATTATGAATAACTTACAGATCTCAAGAAAACTGTCAGCTGTAAAGCAGGGTTGTTTCCCTCATAAGAGATCTGTGGAGAGTATATTGGGAACAGCTGTTACAAGATATTAAGACAAAGACAAATACACATCTTTATGAGCTGTTAAGACCTTTCCAGGCAAAATATTATTTTTAATTGGATAACTTAAGAAAATGAATAATAGAGAGACACCTCTGACCTTTAAAAGCCAAATAACTTCCTTTGGATATTGTGTTATTCCTATGCCTTCCCAAAATCTCTCTCAGATTTAATAGCTTAGTTTCTTGTGTAAATCAACATAACTCCAATTATGTCAACTACGCTAAGTAGATAATATTGGCCCAGAATTTCGTTTATATTTGTATACATGGTCAAGCTTACTTAGGATCTGAAAGTCATCAGAAAAAATTCTAACAGAAGACAGAGGATCTGGCTGAGTAGGACAAAGTGGACAAGGTCTCCAGGCCAGATCCAGGACCTTCAATCACCCATTTTTAGAACTTGTTATTTTTCAGCTAGTGCTATTTGAATGTTACTTTGATGCCAGTAACAACAGTTAACGAGTCTTCAAGCCTGAAAAGAAAATTCTACTACTTTACAGAACGGGCAAAATAGTAATAAGCTATCTGTCCCTAATCTCTTCCTAAGACATATTAGGTATGTGTAAGTTAAATGTATAAGTTAAATGTCTGAATTAGATCCTTTAAGCTCCTTTTACAGTCAACAGGTAGACAGAGCACCTGACGTTTATTGCTGAATTCTTATCTCGGAACCTACCTGGGGAGAATTTACAGCAGCATTCCAGTACCTAAAGGGGGCACACAAGAAAGTTGGAGAGGCACACTTTGTCAGTGTAGTGATAGGACAAGGTGTGATGGTTTTAAACTAAAAGAAGGGAGATTTAGATTAGGTATAAGGAAGAAATTCTTTACTATGTGGGTGGTAAACGACTGAAACGGGTAGCCCAGAGAAACTGTAGATGTCCCATCCCTGGAAGTGAGCAGGGCCAGGTTGGATGAGGCAGTGTGGTCTGGTGGAAGGTGTTCCTGTCCATGGCAGGGGTTTGGAATTAGATAATCCCTTCCAAACCATATCATTCAGTTACTCTATGAACTTGGTCTATAGCTTTCCTGCTCTTTTTTTAAAAAAAAAATATTTTTCTTTTTCTTTTTTTTTTTTTTTTCTTTTCCCCCTTGATCTCCACAAAATGACTTCTATTTTTCTTTCCTTCCCTAAAGAGGATTTATTTATTTCCTTATTTATTATTTATTGTGCTTTGCACATCCTCTGTCTTCCTTCACTCCATGTTGCAAAGTCATCCACTTGGATTCCAGAAACAAAAAACTCCCTCTTCATTTCCCCATGATGTTTTGATAACAATATTGTAGTGGCAAAAGATCATAAGGAAATTACAAGAAAAATATAAGGAATTTATTATAAAAAGATGTTTGAATGCAAGGATTATACCTTCCTCTTGCTTCAGTCTCTTGCACAGAGAAGGCTTATGTGTCTATTTGCAGTATGATATTACAATAGCCATGTGATTTCCCTGAAGCAGGGAAAATTCCTGAAGAATCTAAAACACTGTGAGATGGAATTTGTGAGATAGAATAAACCATTTTGGTCAGTCAATATTTAGATTTCTACTAAAGTATATGAACAGAAATAATGCAGCTGTGGTGGTTTTACCCTGCTAGGCAGCTGAACACCACAACTGCTCTCTCACTCCCCCTCCTCATATGAGGAAGGGAAGAAGTAAAGGAAAGAACAACTCACGGGTTGAGATAAGGATAATTTAATTAAAGAGGAAAAAATATATATTATTAAGGAAATATTAATGAAACAATTCAACTAAATGGAAAAAAGGAAAAGGGGAGAGAGAGGGGGAAAAGGAATAACAAAACAAAACAACAAAAGGCTATGTGGAGGTGCAAAGGAAAGAAATTACTCTCTACTTCCCACAAATGAGTGATGCTTGACCACGTCCTTGAAGCAGGGCCTCAACACACGTAGCCAGTGTTTGGGAGGAGGACAGACGTTCTCACGAGAGCCCACCCCTCCCCTCTTCTTCCTTTTTCCACCTTTTATTGCTGAGTGTGACATCATATGGTAGGGAATATCCCTTAGGTTGGTTTAGGTCAGCTGCCCTGCTGATGTTTCTTTCTCACTTTTTTTTGCCCACCCCCGAGGAGGGTTAGAGAGAGTCCTGATGCTGTGCCAGCACTTCTCAGCAGCAGACACAACACTGGTGTGATACCACTGGTGTTCTAGCTCCAAGTGCAGAGCACAGCACTGTATGGGCTGCTGCAGGGAAAGTTAATATCCCAGCCAGACCAAGTACAGATCTTTTACAGATCTTTTAAGTATACAAACCTCCTAGAATAAAGTCACATATAGAGAAATATTTGAAAATATAGGAAATCAAATACTAATTTCAAAAAGGACTCGGACAACTCATCCATCACATTGTCTTGTAAACTTAATTTCTAGAATTGCCCAAGCCACTTTCAAAAGTCACTCTTTTTCTCTGATCAATCATTACAGTATCCCCAAACTTTCAGATTTGGATAGATAGGGGGTTGTCATCCTTTCTGGCAGCATCCTAGAACAGCAAAAGCAAAACAACAGAACTGTAACTTGCTCTTATTTAGACCTTCACCTGTATACTTGATCACTATTTTAAAAAGGATAGGTCCACAACCCGCAAGACCTGAATAACATCTTACGTAGAGAAACATTGTAAGCCTGTAAGAGTAAATTATTTATATAATTTTCCATATATGAGGCAGTTTTGCTTACAAGCATCATATATATAAGAGGTATAGATAGGTTTGTAGGCTCAGGCTGGTAATTAAGTTGCTAGAGTTTAACAAGTTAGCACATATCACATCTCTGTTTATGTAAGTCCTTAGCAAAGTTGACATAATGTAAGGGCTTTTAAAAGGCTTTCATTATGATTTATCTGTTACAGACTCATAACGTCCACATCGAACACAACTGAATCTCCACTGATGCTCAGTTATCTGCTGCTGTGATTTGACTGAATTTACACACTGAGAATGGCAAAGTTTCTATGCAATACAGAAGGATTTGCCTCAGAGAACAGGACCTAATCAGGAATATTTAGCCGCGGTCCTCGTGTCTTTTGTAAGGTCATAATATTAAAAATTTAAAATGTGGTACAAGTGAAAAACCTTGCCAATGATATATATATATATATATATATATAAAAGCCCCAATCAACCAAACAACAGCAACAACAAAAAGCAAAGAAAAAAAGCCCACACTTTCTTTTCTTTTTTTTCACATCTTTGACTTCAGCATCCCATTTTAGCCAATTGTTACAGCGTATCTAATTCAGTAGAAGAGTTTAACTAATACACAGGAAGAATATTCGTGCTGTGCTAGTCTGCTTCAGTAGAATCTTGATTGCAGGCCATCAGTTATGATGATAAAAGAAATAATACCAAAGTTTTCAGTAAGCAGAAGTCTCAGGTTCTAATACATACTTAAGCTTATTGATTACACTGGTTTATGTGATAATAAAAGTACAAACATGTGCACATACCTTTCGCAAATAAGAAAAATCATTTGTCTTCGGCTATCTCCTTTGTGCTTTCACAGCAATTCAAAAGTCATAATAGATAATGGGAAAACAAAGTGTTTGCATTTCATGGATGACCTTGGAAAAGTTGCCAGATTTCTATGTACTACTGTTCTAGCATTGGATAGGAAACACTGTCCTGCTGTAAACACCTGTGAGATCAGAAATTTCTTGGTACGATGAAAGAGAAAAGACTTTACTTTGATTTAATTAGTAATTTTATTTGAGGTATTATTATTGTGAGTATATATTTTTATCTAAGAAATATTTTGAGAACCTTTTTTTTTTCTTTTTTTTTGAGTTAAAAAATGTTAAATTTAGATTTTTATTATTCCTGTATATATAAAACTTAAATCTAATAAACAAATAGTTTTTTTTTTTCAAACAAACAAGCAAATAAATAAATAATAAAAGTGGACTGTTCTTTTAAAATATTTTTTAATATCTGAATGACTTGGTGAGAAATTATGAAATTTTATTGAGAAGATGTTCTGATCTACATTCTACTTCTTAAACTGAGTTAATTCGAGTTGTATTTTCCTTTCTCTGTCTGACCATGTGAGCTTTAATATTTCAGAGAAGTAGGTATATATTTCTTTTTTTTAATTGTAGGCAGGTCTGGTAGGTAGATCGAATGTTGGGATCATTGTGTAATTTGCCATATTTTTATATATTTTGGACATAATATACTTAATAAACACATTTTAAAAATTTTTTATATATATATATTTTTTTTCACATTTTTTTTTTTTTTTTTTTTTTTTAAATGACCCTCTAAAACCATAATCATGATCAGCTAAACCCAGCTGTTAATCATGCTCCATACTGGGGCCAGTTCTCTTTAATATCTTTATTGAATATCTTTATTGATGATCTGGATGAGGGGATCAAGTGCACACTCAGTAAGTTTACAGATGACACCAAGTCAGGGGTGCGTGTGTCGATCTGCTTGAGGGTAGGAAGATTCTGCAGGAGGATCTGGATAGGCTGGACCGATGGGCTGAAGTCAACTGCATGAAGTTTAACAAGGCCAAGTGCCGGGTCCTGCACCTAGGGCACAACAACCCCAAGCAGTGCTACAGGCTGGGAGATAAGGAGTTAGAAAGGTACCTGTCAAAGAAGGACCTGGGAGTATTGGTTGATTGTCAGCTGAATGTGAGCCAGCAGTGTGCTCAGGTGGCCAAGAAGGCCAACAGCATCTTGTCTTGGATAAGAAACAGTGTGGCCCATGGGGCTAGGGAAGTGATCCTTATGGGACTCTTCCAACTCAGGATATTCTATGATTCTATGATGCTATGAAGTGATTGTCCGCCTGTACTCGGCTCTGGTGAGGCCGCACCTCGAGTACTGTGTTCAGTTTTGGGCCACTCTCTACAAGAAGGACATGGAGGTGCTCGAGTGAGTCCAGAGGAAGGCAATGAGGCTGATGAGGGGTCTGGAGAACAAGTCTTACGAGGAGCAGCTGAGGGAGCTGGGCTTGTTCAGCCTGGAGAAGAGAAGGCTCAGGGGTGACATTATTGCACTCTACAGGTACCTGAAGGGAGGTTGTGTAGCGAGGTGGGGGTTGGTCTATTCTCCCACGTACCTGGTGACCGGACGAGGGGGAACGGGCTAAAGTTGTGCCAGGGGAGTTTTAAGTTGGATATTAGGAAGAACTTCTTTACTGAACGGATTGTTAGGCATTGGAATAGGCTGCCCAGGGGAGTGGTTGAGTCACCATCCCTGGAGGTCTTTAAAAGACGTTTCGATGTAGAGCTTAGTGATATGGTTTAGTGGAGGACTTGTTAGTGTTAGGTCAGAGGTTGGACTCGGTGATCTTGGAGGTCTCTTCCAACCTAGATGATTCTGTGATTCTGTGAAGTGAAATTCAAAATGTTGCCAGCAGTCTTAATTCTACAATCATTCATCCTGATATACTTACTATAGACATCTTAGACCAAGACAGTGGGGTGGAACATGGTGTAGGCATTGCCACCATCTCCCTACTGTTCCAATCCATCTTAGTGGAGATCTCTTCTTGCTCTCAGTGTAAATGATTAGGGAATTTCCCTCTGTCCATCCAAATCAGCTGTCACTACACTCCAGATACAGACTCCTTCCCAAGATACTTGATATATCTTGGTTGCCTTCAATGTGTAGTATTCATATCACAGATTTTTTACCCTCAGAAAGTCAAAGAAAGGTAGGTTCTTTTTTTTTTTTTTTTTTTTTTTTTTAATGGACATAATCCAAGTTTCCTGTACTGTTTCCTTCCACAGGAGGCATGGAGAGACATTCTCTTGCAGCTCAGACTTTAACATGTGCAACAGTAGTCATGATACCTAAGTTGCGGTCCAGTTAGTGTGTCTGAAGGTGTTTGTACATCAGTGAAGATCTGGCTAAGTCTGGAATCACCTGTGCTTTCCTCCTCTTTCCCCAGCCAGACAACAGACTTTGATTATTCTGGTATAGACCAAGCCTAGCACTATTTACACACTTCTTGTTATGGCTTATGAACTTCTGTGGAAGAGTGAAGCTCTGGAATGTTTTGGGGCAAGTGATGTTTTCTATTTGTGTTTTTATTGTATTTTATTGTATTTTATTTTATTTTAATATTTTAAAATAGCTTAATCAATGAAGTCAAACAGTAGAAACTGAGACTTCTGTTTATGGGAAAAGTTTTGAGATTTATTTTGGCCATTTGTGAGTATTGCTAACATCTGAACTCTGAAAGAGGAAGAAAGGGAAAATGACCAATGTGCTTTTTCATTGTGTGACATGTCAAATTTTCCTTTTCTTATCCAGGGCTCTACAAAACAGAAAAGTGACAGGATTTTCCTATTTATGATATTTGTTGTGCATCTGTGTAAAAAATAAATAGATTATTCCCTATGAATTCCAAATAAAATATATGTCTAAAGTAAATTTTACTCATGGAGGTTGATTTTATTGACTGAAACCTCCTCCTTACAAATTCTCTTGTTTGTATAACACAAGTGCTATCACTTGGCTGAAAGAAGATGTTTATAATGAATTCTGATACTGCATATTTTACTTAACAGTGAACTAGAAAGCTTTTATTTTTCAAAGAATTTTATCCTGATTCTCAATAAGGAGGTGGAGGTGGTGGGGATTATGTGTCTATAATACATAATACATGTCTATAATTTTCTCCTTCTCCTTCTCCTTCTTCTTCTCCTTCTCCTTCGGTTTCCCTTGCTTCTTCTGCTACTTCCTTTCTTCTTCTGCTGCTGCTGCTGCTGCTGCTGCTGCTTCCTTCTCCTTCTGCTGCTTCTTCTGCTTCTTCTTCTGCTGATGCTTCTGCTGATGCTTCTTCTCCTGCTTCTTCTTAATTCATGTATTTGTTTGATTCTTCTTTGTTTGATTCTTCTGTGTCAGTGGTGTACTTGCTGAGGGCAGACACTATTCCCTCATCAAGGTCGTCGATGAAGATGTTGAACAAGACCAGACCCAGCGCCGACCCCTGGGGAACACCTCTAGTCACAGGTCTCCAGCCGGACTCTGCTCCACCGATCACCATCCTCTGAGCTCGGCCAGTCAGCCAGTTCTCAACCCACCTCACCGTCCACTCATCTGCCCCATACCTCCTCAACTTTGCTAGCAGGATGTTATGGGAGACAGTATCAAAAGCCATGCTAAAGTCAAGGTAGAGCACAACTTCCCCTTGGTGAATCCATGCTGAAAGGTTGCACTATTTTTGAAACCTGAAAGGTTGCACTATTTTTGAAACCTGAGAAATTTTATTTCTGATTTTGCCCATAACTAAGCTAGCAAGAAGAATTCCTTTTGATAATTTTGAGAAATAATAATTATATTATGCTAATAAAGACCATCATCACTATTTGCTAATAGTGATATTGATAGGCAAAATGAAGTGCAAAAGAGACTAAACACAAAAATATACCAGGCTACATTCTCATGTGAGTTATGCTGAAATGCTTTTTTTTTTTTTTTTTTTTTTTTTGTCTTTTGCTGCAGTCACCTGCCTCATTACAGCTGAGGTTATATATCTCCTTACAGGAGAGCTTTGTTAGAAGCATGATCATATTAACACAGCAATGGTCATTTAAATTACACCACATACATGGATGTTTTCCTCTCAGTTGACTCCACAGAGAACATAACCAGCTGAGGTCCTCAGGTAGTGAACAGAAGACAGGTCAAATGAATTTGGACCAGAATTCCCAGAAAGTATTCAGGGAGAGGACATTAGCCCAGAAAACATGCCTTTAGCAGGAAAGAGATTAGCAGCGGAAGAAACACTGGAAGGATTATGTGAATTTCAGTATCAACTAACATATAAAGCTCAGTGGGTGCAACAATACCATCAATAGTGCAACAGGTTCACCATAAAGCTCTACCAGTAGAGAGTCGGCAAGTAGAAGTATTAGTTTAGGTGGGCATGGAAACTCTGTATGTACCATGAGAAAAATCAAAGTAAAGAAATAATCTAACATAACATTTCAAGGTCAATTTAATTTAGTAACAACTTAGCATATGTTGATGATAATTATATATATTGTGCTCATTATCTGTAAAGATGAAAGATAAGGTGATGTAGAGCTTTAACCTGAAAGTTTTAATCTGGTTTGTCTATCGCTCCCTAGCTTTTCTCTCTCTCCAGATTTTAGTATCTATGTTTAAAAGAGAAGTTTTGGGGGTAAAAATGACCAAATGGTGATTGTCTTATGACATTATATTGATACAACCAAACTCTAACTTAATTCTATTTCAATCTACATTTTTTTTCTTTTGTCTGCAGCTTAAAATATGTACTAGGCCCCAATGTTCAGAATTTTCTATACTTTTTTTTTTTTTTTTTTTTTTTTTTTTTGCGCTGTTAATATGAAGAATGTGAAACTTTTTCCAATTTTTAGTGTCTACAGAGATGACAGATAGAGGATGCAAATGACTGACTACCTCTATGCTGTAGCTGATGTGTGACTGTAAGAGCAGGTTTACACAGGAAAAGCTACCATCTCTCCATCACATGGCAGATTCATAATATGCAGGCTGCTTATGTGGGCAGGCATGAATTGGGCACAATTTGCTGAACTAACACAAACATGTAAATTTGCATATATTTCATCCCTCTCTGAGGCCATATAAACATATTTGTATATACCTACATGCACGTGCATATAAACGATGTTCATGGCAAGTTCTTTTTTCCTTGAAGAGTTTGTCTTCAGTAAATACTTAGAGACCCATTTTTATCACTGCTGCATAGTGGGAGTCTAAAACATCATACAAGTTACAGAGTTCATCAGGATCAAAATCTTTGGTAGAATAATTAAGCAAATCCAGTAAATCTTTAGTCATAGTCTTTTGCTCTCACAAAGTGAATAATTTTACCTTTGCACACAGACATTTGGGAACAATAATGGTGCTTTTAATATTTGAAAACCCAGATTTAACACCAAAATGCTTCAGAAGGCCTGTCTAGACAGCCCATATATATGCTGCCTAATCATTCTGTGCCTTAGTTTACTGATCTGCAAAAGGGGAATAGGTTGAATCTGGCCCTAACTCAGAGAAAAATTCTGTCAACACAATTGACTGCATAAAAACTTAAAGATTTGGCCCTGTGCTGACAGTCAGTAAGCTGGAGTGCAAATGTTCTACATGTGCTGTTTGACCTCTACAGTTGAGGATTTAAAACTTTAATTATAGGAACGAGAAGATGAGAACAGATTCTGAGTTAGCTATGTTTTTTTTTTGAATAGATATTCAGATTCCAGGGGGAATAGTGATTTGCAGGCTCATTGAGGGAGAAAAAGGATGTCCTTCCTAGGTGTATGGGGGGAGAAACAAAAGGGGGCCTTGATACTGTTTCATTAAAATAAATCACTTCTCAATCCAGGCGAGAATTTGTATCAGAATATTTGATAACTGAAACTTTAACAACAAGAGCAAATCAGAGAGGGCATTTGATTACAAGGGGCTGGATCCTGCCAACCCTCCCTCAGAGATGTCTCACTGAATTCAGAAGGAGATCAGTATGCAGGAAGTTACCTGGATGAAGCTGTTAGACAGTGGAATCTGTGAAAGAGAGAGCTGCATTACTGCTTTGTTCTGGTGAGTGTTGGCAGTGGACAAATTACAAGAGCACTAATCATACAGTCTGACTTCAGTTGCCATTGAAATCAGTGAAAAAAAAAATCTTTTTGACTTCAGCAGTGACAAGACAGGATAGTTAGGGTTAATCAGTTAATTACTTTCCAGAAAATACTTTGACATCCACAGATGTAGAGATCCATATTACCATCTCTCTCACACACGCACACACACAAAATCCCCAAAAGATAAACTCCTTTCTTCATTGTCTTTTTGGTAACATTTGAAGAGAAAAATAATTTGGAGTACCACAAAGCAATTCTCATCTTCTTGTTGCTCTATCAGTATTTTAAAAGCCAATCCACTAGTGTTTGTATTTATATGTATTTGTAGGCACATTAATACACTTATTTATGTAGATATACTCAGACCCTTACTTTCCATGTCTTCTTCAGATTCTTAGAGAGAAATTACCTAAAAACACCCCTAAAAATAAACTCATAAGTTTGAATATATGTAATTTTTAGAAGACATACAGAAAGGTAAAGTTCCTGCCTGAAATGATTATTAGCATTAATAAATGGCTCGTCTAAATTCTCTTTCAGATATAGGTTGCAGTATATCTTATAAGCAGTCATTTAATTTTGCAATGCCTTGACAACGTAGTGCAACATTACCATTCCCATTTTATAGATGAGAAGAACCAAGGAAGAATGATTAAGCAAGTCACCCAAAGTTATACAAGGTCTGGGGCAGAGCCAGAAATAGAATCAAAGTCTCTCGAGTCCCTGACCTTCATATTAAACACAAGATCATCCTCCCTCTGTTACCAGTTAGAGCATTCAATTCACCCCATCTGGTGTGCATGTGTAATTTGTACCGGAGGGGTAATTCATCCCTAGAGGAGGGCAGGCGGGGCTTGCAAGGGGTGTCAGCTGTGAGCTCAGGATTTGCATAGCCTGAACATTCATCGAAATGAGAATTTCTCCCAAGGAGCATTTCTGGCAAACACATAAGAGGCGATGCAAAATTCTATTTAGACCTCCCTAAGCTTTTAGAAGGTGATTTTCCTCAACTGTTTTATTACTCTGATTGCAAAGCCAGAAATGAAGTCTATCCCTCAGTAACCTTAGGGTTCCTTTGCTACCTCAAAACTGTCATTTGGTGTTTGGAATAGGTGATCATTTAATGTCTTCTTCTTAACCCTGCAGGGGACAGGCTGTTGTTGTGATGATAGAACCAATCCTTTACATGGCCTTCTTGTGCTTAATTAGCCAGCATGAAACAAATGTCTCTCAGCCATCGGTGTCATCGTCAGAGCTCAGAAGTGTTCCTGTCAATGGAGTACTAAAGATTTGAAGGAAATACAATAATATCAGGGAGATCCTTAAATATACTTGTATTTAGGTGTGCATGTACACATGCATACAAAAACAAAACAAACAAACAAACAAACAAAAATTATATGAGATAAAAGCTCCCACCTTCTGTTTTAAGGAAATCTCTCTGAAAACTCAGAAAATGTTTACCATTAAATTGATGACTTAATTGATTATTTTTTCTTTCCACGAAACCAATTAGGACACAAAACTGATCTACTAGGGGGGTTGTCTGTTCTGGGAAGAGTCCCAGAAATATTGCTCAAACTCAGGACCTTCAAATTTGAATAAGAATCCTAACTTTCTGATGCTTATCTAAAACAAATTGTTCCACTTCAGATTTATCAAGGACTAAATATTAAAAGCTTACACAGAATCACAGAATCACAGAATTTCTAGGTTGGAAGAGACCTCAAGATCATCGAGTCCAACCTCTAACCTAACACTAACAGTCCCCACTAAACCATATCCCTAAGCTCTACATCTAAACGTCTTTTGAAGACTTCCAGGGATGGTGACTCCACCACCGCCCTGGGCAGCCCGTTCCAATGCCTCACAACCCTTTCAGTAAAGAAGCTCTTCCTAACATCTAACCTAAAACTCCCCTGGTGCAACTTTAGCCCATTCCCCCTCGTCCTGTCACCAGGCACGTGGGAGAACAGACCAACCCCCACCTCTCTACAGCCTCCTTTAAGGTATCTGTAGAGAGCGATAAGGTCGCCCCTGAGCCTCCTCTTCTCCAGGCTGAATAAGCCCAGCTCCTTCAGCCGCTCCTCGTAGGACTTGTTCTCCAGGCCCCTCACCAGCTTCGTCGCCCTTCTTTGGACCCGCTCAAGCACCTCGATGTCCTTCTTGTAGTGAGGGGCCCAAAACTGAACGCAGTACTCGAGGTGCGGCCTCACCAGAGCCGAGTACAGGGGGACGATCACCTCCCTAGCCCTGCTGGTCACACTATTTCTGATACAAGCCAGGATGCCGTTGGCCTTCTTGGCCACCTGAGCACACTGCTGGCTCACATTCAGCCGACTGTCCACTATCACTCCCAGGTCCTTCTCCGCCTGGCAGCTCTCCAACCACTCATCTCCCAGCCTGTAGCTCTGCTTGGGGTTATTATGCCCCAGGTGCAGGACCCGGCACTTGGCCTTGTTAAACTTCATGCAGTTGACCCCAGCCCATCGGTGCAGCCCATCCAGATCCTCCTGCAGAGCCTTCCTACCCTCGAGCAGATCGACACACGCACCTAACTTGGTGTCATCTGCAAACTTACTGAGAAATCTGGAAACTCACTGGAAATCTGAAACATTTAATCTTCTGCATTTCTAAATTGACAGTCCCAGGAAATGAGACTTATTCTGTTCTCATCTCTTCTATTGTGATGTAAACCTGCTGCCATCAAGAACGTTCCCATGGATTTATGTCACTATATGAAAGCAAGTACAGAATCAGTCTCAGTATCTCTGTGCTTAAAGCAAAAAGCAAGATAATTTGATTTGGTTTTTGGCACTACAAAAAGCAAAGTCACTCACTTAAGACCATAAGTTTTCCAGTAATATTGGGCCATTTCCTGTTGATGCTGAAGTCAATGAGTGTTTTCCACATGACTTCAGTGGTCAATAGGTTCAGATTTGCTTTAATATTTTTCTTTCCCATGGGAGTGAAAGACTTCTGGTGATTTCCCCTAAGGGGACTAATCAAGCAAACTGTTATTGACAATGTGCTTTTCTGAGTTTGGCCCTTAGCAGTGCAGAGCAGCCCAAGGGCAGGTGTGTCTCCTCCCACCCGCATGGAGTTACCCAATCCTTGCCTCTCTTGCAAGCCTGCAACACTGTCTGCCTGATCCTGGTGTGTGGACAGGGGTAAGATATACCTTTAGCTTCCTTTAATACCTTGTCAGAGACTGCAGTTTGTTATCCAATTCCTGACCAAGATCACCTCTAGATCAAAGGGGTTTCTCAGGAGCATCATACATTAGGGAGTCATTGCATAAACTGGTGGAGATTATGAATTTACCCATCTCTTCTCTGTCCTTTCCCAATCACCCTCTTCCTCTTCTAGGATCAATAGCTGTGCACAGAGATCTGTAATGACCCCTTCTTAAGCACAAATTTCTTCATAGACAGTGGAGCTACTCACATGAGTAAAGCTGAGCTAGATTGGGCCCAAATTTAGTATTAAATCCTGGCAGTTCCAGAACTGTAGCTTTAACAAGGCTTATTTGAGATGAAGGCACATTTTTCAGTGCTCATAACAGCAGCAAGATACTTATTATACAACATTTTAAAGCAATAATTTCTGCAGATTTAACGTCATAGATTTTCTAATACAATAAAATTAAATTTAAAAAACCCTGAATGCAGCAGATATAACCCCTTCATATGCAATTAGCAAATTTTAAATAGAAACTTTAATATTAACATTATTCTTTATGCCTCGATGAGTGGAATATTATTTAAATTGATATGACATAAGAGGATATAAATAATTCCTAAGTGTAGATCTAAACTAGAATTTCAGACCATATTGAAATGGCAAAACATTATAAATCCCCTATTTTCCAATGTATCATTCATTACAAGCCTGATAACACTTTTTTTTTTTTTTTTTTTTTTTTTTTTTTTTTTTTCAAAGAGATTAAATAGTATTACAATGCTGATAAACATTATAAAGAAATATAAAAAGCTATTCTAAAAATCTGGTGTAACATAAAATAATTGCCTATTTTCCACCAAATTTTATCTTCTTTTTGGTGGCTGAAAAAAGTGTTGCAAGCAGGCACATAGGTTGAGAGACAATGAACTGCTGATTTCTTCACTGAAGTAAAATTATAAACATTTTTAAACATGGAAATGTAATTCAATTAAAGATAATTTATCATTTCAAATAAACTTATAGTTGAAAAGGGAGAGAATTACAATTGACATTTTTACTATGGAAAATGAAATAAAAAAGTTTCTCTGTACTGCTCTGTAGAAGTTAGATGAAAAAGTTTTTTTCTCCTTCATAAGGTATAAGAATAAGCTTATAAAATCATGACAATCTATGACCAGAAAAAGCCCTATGATCCATATATATTTTTTATCAAAGCAGTAAGGTCAGACCTAGAAGATCAGATGTATTGCAGTCTGAGAATAGCTACTTTTCATTTTCTTCACAGTTTCAGGATTGGCTTTTTTTTTTTTTCTTTTTTTCTTTTTTCTTCTCCCTCCTCTATGTGCCCCACCAAGAAATATACAACTAATTACTGTTATTTTGTGTGTGATAGCAGCACATCCAGCAGATACCAGACCTGTGTATTTTTTATGCTACATCACTTCAGGCTACAGGTTTTTAGATTCTTTAAGATGAGAATATTTTAGGGTACAAATCCAGAAATCTTTTTGGCAAATTTCCCTACAAATTCATTAGGATTTAGCCTTTGCAAAGTTATATGTTATTTCTCATTGTTATTAAGAAGATAAGAAGCAAATGACAATGGTCAGACTTTACCTAAGACTCACCTTCTTCAAGGCACTGAACACAAGAGATTATCTGAGTGATGTAACCAATATCTTGCCTAAAGCTTCTCCATCTATTTCCCCCAGTGGACTTCAGAAAGCCAGCTTCCCAAGACTATCAGAGCAGAATAATTAACCCATGGTGAAGTTCAAGACCACTTGATATCTACAGCTACAAAACACACATTCTCTCTGCCACATGATCCTTTCTTTCTCCACATGCTCAGTTCAAGGTTAGAGTTTTGCCCACTTCATTTTTAAGGTTATCTTTTTAGTGAAAAATCCACTTTATAAAATTCTTCAGAACCTGAATTACCTGAAATAGGCTGGACTGAGGTCATAACATGAGAAGCACAGCCAAGCAGTGCTCTCAAACAGACTGTACCTCACTGATGATGTTGAATGGTATGTAGTTTCATGTGATGGACATCTCATGTACATGTTTCCCCCTTTGATGCTCACTAAGGCCAGACATGCACACAGGTACCCATATCCCCAGTAATTACATTGCAAATGACTTACACCTTAAACCCTTTATGAAATTATAAATGCTGTAATTCCAGGAACTTACTATCATAAATTCTTACAGACAATATGTTCAAGTCTTCACCAAGAGTAAATTTCCAGAACATTAATAAAGTTGGTAGGGTTATCCTGAATGGAAAGACTTAGTACCTTCAGAATATGCAGATCACAATAACTAAAAAGAAGAGAAATGGATGCCAAAGTAGGCAGGTTAACACAGGACTTTGAAGAATAATAGAAGGAAGATGGTCTCACAAAGAAAAAGAGGCAGAAGAAGGGAGGAAGGAGCTGGGAATCCTGATAATTCAGACATTCTTCTAGATGTTCTTATTTAGCTATATGTGAAATATATATATATATATATTAAAAACAAACAAACAAACAAACACTTGACCCAGTTTCTCCATGTCTTAAATCACAGTGCAAAGATATCCTAATATTCATATTTCACAGATGGAAGGAGGGAAAGAAATTCTCTATATCAGAGCTTATAGAAGAATATTCTATTTTCAGTTATAGAATTTGATAAGAAGGCAGGCACTTCACTGTAATAAGGGGAAAACATTTTTAATATTTTAATACATATAAAATCTTCCAGGTTTGCCAGTCTCCCTTCTGTAAGAGAGCTGTTCTGCATAAAGCACTTCTCAGTGCTACCACTAGTTTTGGAAATTTCTGTGGCAAGTGAATAATGAAAAAAGAAAATAAATAATAAAAATATCCTAGAACCAACATGAACTTTGCCCCATCTGTGGCTAAGAGTAGAATCACAAATAAGGGGAAGTGCTTCCAGACAGTTAATCAACCATATACTCTGAAGCATAAGATTTGATTAACCTTAGTATGTGCAGGTACAAAAGCTTCTTTGAATGTAACCTTATTTTTCTTTTCTTCTTCTTCCCTTTGAAGTGATAGTGCCAGGTTTTCAGTCTAGTTCTGGCCACTATTTACTATTCTGTATGATCAAAAATACAGTCTTTATAAAGACATCCACTATGCCACAGCTCTTTGAAAGCATAAAATGTCTCCCTGAACCACATCCAGCTATGAATGGCCACAGTTCTTCCTGTTGACCAGGATGAGATTGGGAGAAGTCATTCTAAAATACATATCACTGCCAAAGGCTAGCCCCATAGTGTATTTGGAATTGTATATAATATTTGTTGCCAAATATAGGGAAGTCCATGAGCTGTACTTTTAGATGTCTAAAGGCAAATAAGGGAAATATATTTATCCTCTTACAATGTTTGGCGAACTAAGATACCTAGATCTTCCTGGCTCTCTGTAACCATGATCACACCCAAATATACCAGCAAGGAAACAAGTGAGCTGCTCACAACATTTAGTGATGAACAAAAAATGAATATGGTGATAGAAAAATGGTTCCAAATTCTCATCTGCTATTTGTCTCTTTTCTGGATCATCAGCAGCATCACTCAAAATTGTGCCAGACTCCAAAGCTAACAATGTGTGCTGAAGAACTCTTAGTCTGTTTGCATTTACTTCAAGGCTGCAGTAACATATTTGGTGCATATCTGCACTTTAAGGACTAGAGATTGTCAAAAAAAAAAAAAAAAAAAAAAAAAAAGTTCAGTCTTCTGTAGATTTGTCTCTCTTAATCTTAAGGGAGTCTGACAGTGGGCTCCAGTTGTACAGAGTGGATAATACTAAGCGATCATTTAATAAAATATTGAAATGTAAATACTTAGGCACCATTAGTCACTCAGATTTCCTGAATAATCACCCCCATGAAGGGAATGAACACAGCTCTACACATAAAGCATTCAAGAGAAAAGCCATCAGAATAGGTGTCTCTTTTTCAACATCATGCAAATTAGTTTCTTAGCTCTGCAGGGAGGAAGCAGATCCAGCTCTGCAGTCTGTGGGGGAAGAATAATACTCCTAAATCCTAAACAATACCTTCCTGTGAGTTTGGCTAGACCAATAGATCTGGTTTCTGCAAAAGAATCTGCAAAAATGTGGGAGGAAATAGAAGGAAATTCTATTTAAAAATGCTTTTTAATCCTGGATAAAGAGAAGGTCATATCCCAAATTATTTGGAGATGGGGGGGGGGGGGGGGGGAGGGAGGGCGGGGGAGGGGGAGGGGTGTATGTGCATGTTGTAATATTGGTTGTCTACGGTTCTGCACTTCGTACATTTTGCTATGCAAATACACACCTATGTAATGAAGAGCTAGCAGCTTGTATTATCCCCCAAGAAAAGGGTTAGCTGGCTTGTCAGACTGTTCTAAAAAAAATTTGGAACATGTAATTTTGTAAACCAATAAGCAATACCTCAGGCTTTCCTTTGGTTTTGGAACTGAAACCATCCATACCTAGATGGTCATGGTTGAACTGGGTTATGCTCAGAAATGAGTATTCTCATTGCTTCAAAGGCCAATGACAAATAACCATCCAATTTACCAAGGATTCTTGGACATTGTAGTCTTTTCTGTTCCTCCAGCATGTACATTTGGGAATATAAGATATCAGACAGTTAATAATTCTCAGGGTTTTAAATGAACCTAAGGAACTTTGGTCCTTATTTATTTGTTTTTTACTTTTTTCATTTATTTTTAAACAAATCACTAGCCAAATCTCATGATTTTTTTTATGTCTCACAGTGTTAAAGACTTTGCTTGAAGGCTGAACTTAAAAATTATAGCAGTTATCAATAACATACAGAGAGTAATATCTAATTCAGAAAACAGAGCTGGAAGATATGTTGAGGAACCAAATAGTCCATCCTCAAGGACTCAAGTCTAGCTCCTCAAGGAAAGATCAATTCTACCACATCATTCCAGATAGATGTTAATAATTTCTTGAAGACCTCCAGTGATGAAGAGCCTACAGATTTCCTTCATTAACCATCCCAGAACTTCATAGTTATTAAATCAGTTTTCTATTTTTCCTTTTGTTTTTCCTATAAACAGTGTCTCTGTGGCTATAAATTAAATTGTATCCTCTTCTACTTTCTTTATGATGAAATGATCATTCTCTTCCTTTTTAAATTTTAAAATTAGAACTAAACATTTAGTACTTTTTAGTGTTTGCTCTGCTAAGTGCATACGTGCATATATGTTCACACAAAGTGAAGCCAAAAGGGATGAAAACTAGAATCAGTTCAGAAATTATTTTCTAATTAAAATAAATATTCACAGCCTTCTTCTGTCTCCACCAGACTTTTCGGCAATATATATATATATATATTTGTTGTTTATGAAAGATGCAATATAAAACCCAGTACACTTTCCTATTTCTTCTTCTTTTCCAGATTTTTGTATAATAAACAAAAACTTCCAAATAAATAATTAACAAAAATGACTTATTTATAATCTGAAATGTTTGGCTACCAGATGGTCCAGAGTATATCTTCATATAATAGGATCTCGAGTATGGTTTTAACTCTGCGGGAACAAACAGCAGAATATTAATAAAATGTCAATTAGTCTAATTTAGTCTCATATCTATTGAATATATATATTGGCACCTACATGGTTTTAATTTTGTCTTGGGATTCCAGCTGCTTTTGAAGGCAACAAACTTCTAAACAAGTAAATTAAAATAAAATGCAAAGAGAAATAAATATGTCAAAGATGGAAAGAAATAATTTCAAATGAATCTGACAAGATATTTCTCCAGGAATATAAGATCTTTTTGTGCATCCCTATTGTTAATATCCTTGATTGTTTTCTCTCTAATTTTAAGATTAATCTGAAAGTCACATTGTAATTATGATAAAGTTGGTCGCCCTCAGTCCTGTTTTTAGTCTTTTAACATTTTTTTGGTATATGGGCAGATTTTTGTATAATTCATGCAAGTCCTTTTTCAGATCAGATTCTAAGCTGAAAATCACTGTTTTATACATTTCCCCGAATTACACTCATTTTAAAGGCATGCCAAATAAATTAAACAATTATAATTAAGTCTTTGGGATTTAATCATAGGATTATACTTAGCCCTCTCTCCAACACAATATATTTGAAGGATCAAACTGAGAATAGGTGATAGATAATATATGAAAAACTGAAATGTAACTTACGGTGTTGTACTGGGTCAGGTTGGAAAGAAATAACTTTCTTAATAATAGCCTGTATAGTGCTATATTTTGGATTTGTAACCAAAGGAGTGTTGGTTGTACACTAATGTTTTAGCTGAAACACCAGTTTCAAAACTCATACAAAAGTGCCTCACTCTCACCGAGATAAGAAAATTTAATTTGTTAACAGTGATTGAATTCTCAATTAAGAATAAACACAGATTTGTGCTTAAATTACAGAGAAGAGAGGCAGGAAGGGAGGGAGGAAGGAGGGAAGGAGGAAGGGAAGGAGGGAGGGAGGGAGGGAGAGAGGGAGGGAGGGAGAGAGGGAGGGAGGGAAGGCAGGAAGGAAGGCAGGAAGGCAGGAAGGAAGGAAGGAAGGAAGGAAGGAATAGCTAAAAAAATAAATTTTGAGCTATAATACTGTCAGAAGAATCTCACCTCATTGATATTTTTTTATGTAGATTGCTCTCTCTTACTAAGCTGAATCTTCTTTTATTTATACTCAGTTTTGTGAGGAGTAAGTACACAATTTCACACTCACTACAGTTATTTTCTTCAGGGATGGATGAAGTACTGGGTAGAATAGAGCAAATATTAACTGAGGCAAATGTATGCACACTACGTATGGAAGTGCTAACTGAAAGGGATGCATTCCTGTCTTTCAGACATAGTGTTCTTGAATATCACATTGCTTCTTTTTTTCTTTTCTTTTCTTTTCTTTTCTTTTCTTTTCTTTTCTTTTCTTTTCTTTTCTTTTCTTTTCTTTTCTTTTCTTTTCTTTTCTTTTCTTTTCTTTTCT
>NC_048926.1:7410571-7426445 GCF_011077185.1 Oxyura jamaicensis | reverse complement strand
CCTCATATTTCAGGGACCATATTTTGATTCAGTCCTTGTACATGTCATGTAGCACAGTGGGGTTCTGATACGTCACTTCTAAATATGATGGTAACAGCACTAACAACTGGAGGCAAACCAAGAAAAGCACTGCCACTGCAGATTCTAGGCACATCAAGTAGAATAAAGAGTGAAACATTAAGCAAAAATTCTCTCAAACAGTAAAGACAAAAAAACACAGTTCATTAACATCCTGTATTTAATATATATATATATATATAATAAAAAATAATATATATATATATCCATCTCACTGCTAAAGCTAATCAAAACCACTATTGAGTACCATGGGATTTTGTTTAAAATTTTCCCCTAAATTCCTGACACAGGCATTCCCTTCTACACCAAACTGCATAAAATCTTCTTTGTTTGTGCCTTTGGATTTTGATTAAAAAATTCATATAATAAAATCCCATTTTTATTTCTCCTAAATATAAAATACATATAAAATATAGTTTGAAAAACAATAAAATGCTTGGAATAGCAAAATAAGTAATTGAATTTATTACTATTAATATTATTTTTAATTCCATTAAGTATTTTTATTTTTAAAGTTTACTTTTATTTCTGTCTTCTATTTCCCTAACAGAAAACCAGGAAAGTTATATCATAGTGAATATTTCCTGTCAAAATTGAATGTTTATTTTGTAAATAGTCATTCAGTAGAATACTAAAACATCCCCACTTGCTTCATGTTGTGATGGATACAATGCTAATTAATGTTCTCCCAACATGTGAGGCTTGAACTACTCCTTACTGAAAATAATGAAATGCTTACTATTGACTTCTGTGCATGTTGGATTGGTCCTTAAAACAGACTGATGAAAAGAGAAGGGAATCTAGCCCTGATTTCTGAAGTCCCAGAAATTACTGAACTCTCTGACATTTACTTCAGTCTCTGAACCGTCA
The DNA here is from genome assembly GCF_011077185.1 of Oxyura jamaicensis. Taxonomy (NCBI): domain Eukaryota; kingdom Metazoa; phylum Chordata; class Aves; order Anseriformes; family Anatidae; genus Oxyura; species Oxyura jamaicensis. The sequence continues at coordinate 7,425,497 of NC_048926.1, read as the reverse complement.
GGTTCTGCTCATACATTAAGGTCAATTAACTTGACCAAAGTAGAAATGCATGTTCAGATGGAAGGAGAAGCCTTTGTGCTGTTATTCACTGGTGGAAGACTTTCCTCAAATGCTTAAAATCACTGTACCTTCCTCTCTGGCCTGAAGGTTCACTCAGAGTTTTGCTTTCCTCTGCCACAGTGTCACACAGTCAGGATATGAAGCAGGCAGATATTTCATCCCCTTTAGGTGCTGATGGAAATATCTGACCCCTCTCCCACGTCCCATCTCTGAAGAGGACACAGCTGTAGTGACTTCACTCCCTACTGGAGCTGTTTGTCCTTGATAAATCCCTGTGGTGGCTTTTGACTCTATTCTCTGCTCCCAGAATTGCCTCAGTTTTCCATCTAAATGGCAAAATACATGTACTGCCTTAGGCACTAGAACTCTCACCGTAGAAGTCTACTGCACTCTCCATGTGCATGCACCCTCATCTAAGTCTACTGCACTCTCCATGTGCATGCACCCTCATCTGGGAGCCTTGCAGTCCATGCATAGCCCAAGGGGTGGCTGCTGCAGCAAGGGGCAGAGCATGAGAATTGAGATTTTAGGTTTCTGCAGAATGTCAAAGCCACTGAGAGATCAGAAGAGAGGTGTGTGGTAAAACACCCCTTGCCTCCCTTAAAAGAAGTGAGCCATATGCATTTAATTCAAAGAAGAGTTGTATGAGACTGCCCCTGATGAGGGGTCCTGGGTACCAGACACCAAATGATTGAAGGCAGCTATCTGCAGTCTTGATCAGGAGTCTGAGCTCGACATATGGCCAAGGTTTTCTGACAAACCCCAGTATTCAGTACTTTTTTTCTTCTCCTTTCTCATCCCTTGAATTTTCTTTGTGAAAACATTCTTTGAGGTGGCTTATACTTTTATTTCATCCTACGCAACAGCTGAGGTGCCCTAGAGGTCCTATAGTCTATTCTTTGAGGCAAGGACTGTTAAGTTAGTGCCTCTTTTTCTCCAGCACCTTCCACTCTAAGTGTTTTAAATGGCAGGTAGAATGACACTGCTACAGACTGGTACCTGACAGTAACTAGCACACATATGACATCTGAGTTTGTTTAAGGAAATAACATGCACTACAAGTGCAGCTCACTCTTATTGTTTTTTTCCCTCCATGGCTGCCTGCCTGTACATATGTGAAAGGCTTACTCCTGTATAAAAGACATCACAGTATCTCTTTCAAAAGGTTTCTTTGGTATTTCTGTTGGAAATAATAATAATAATAATAATTTATCTGTTAAAACAAAAGAAAGAACCAGCATCATGGGTATCGATTCACCTTGGGAAACTAGACTATTTTCATGACCACATCATAAGTCTCTGTATTTGCTATCTGTGGCCATCAGAAGAGCCACACCAATGAGGACATGCAAAGTAAGATCTCATTCAGGCAGTTCCTTCAGTTTCTGCATGAAATTTCCATGTGATTTTTATTATTATTATTATTATTATTATTCGCCCTCTGAAAATATTTTTTTCCTGCTGAAAGTATTTTGTAATGGTTAAAGAAACAGACATACATGCAAAGTCTGCTTCCAGGCATAACACTGAATACAGCGAAGCACATTTTCCAGTTGGATTGGGATGCAAATGTATCATAGGTTTGTCCATATGACAGTCTGCTGGATGTTCTAGGCAAGCAAGGGGAGCTTGCAGTAAGATATAGAAGCATACACATTTCTGAGCCTGAGTTTATAAGGCCTACTTGGGAACATAATAGCTGAGATGGTTTATTGTCTCCTACTTTAGAGATAACTTGTTTCCTCTGGCTCAGAATATGGTTTTCAAAATACGATGAAGACTTATTTCTAGAAGTAGTCCTGTAAATGCAAACTTCTGTTATATGCTTACTCATGTGAACAAGGTTTAGTTGTATAAATTGCCTTAGATGGCAGAAGTATGGCCTAAACATGGTATAAAAACTATGTGAATGTTCACTTATCCAGGCTTTGTCAAATCACAGATTTTAAGAAGCCTGTAAAAAGCTCAGAAAAAAAAAAAAAAAAGAATTTAAAAAACAAACTTGAAAGTTTTTGTCAGTCTTAATGACTGATTCTACAGTTCTTATGCTGGAAAAGGGGGTTTTAACAACTTCAGTAAAGGTTTAGGCCTGTAATGTGTTTAATCCCAAGCAAGTAAAACTGAGCCCTGTCCTCCCTGCTTATATGAGTATGTTATGCTTCTTGCAGGACAGCAGAAATATTTGTTTGCTTTTGCAAGGCTCCTTGAAGCTTCTCTTGTAGGTATATGGCACTGTTGTGTATGATACTAGAAAGCGAAGCATGTTACATCCAGCAGAGGAGCTCTTGTATTGCTAGTGCTATCTGTATACAATACATTTTTCAGCTCAGTTTCTCTTCAGAAAGTTTGATCTGGATCAAGAAGAAGGAATTATAGCTAAGTGCTAGACAGACTGAGGAATCTTGTTTTGTTAGCTTTGCATTTCCTATTTTGGGCCTCCTGTTTTTCTCCTGGTCCTTGCCTTCCTCATCTGTTTAGCTCAGCAGTTATAGGGCATGGAGAAAAGAAAGTCAAATAGAAAGATGAGTACTTTTATTTACCCTGAGGAGGAAACAGAGAGAATTTCTCCTTCCAGAGAAAAGATATACATTTGGACCTTTTCACTCCAAAGAAGGAAGGGACCCTAAATTTCCCATCTCCTAGCTAAGTGCTAGAAGATGGGAAATTTACAGCTCATTTATAGAACCTAATTTAGGAAAATAAAGTCAGTTCAACCTGTGAGAGATGCATTAAGATTTATTTATTTATTTATTTTCCTTTTTTTTTAAGCTTTTACAGACTGAAATCTATGTGCTGTGGTGGTAAAATTATTGATGTTTAAGATTTGAGAGGTCTGTATAAGAAGTTTATCCTGATTAAAATGACATTGCTTTCAACTAAAAGCTAGCAGTAATTCACCTGGTCCAACATTTCTCCAGAGGACATCAAAGTTACATTTGGTTTTCAGAGCATTGTCCAATCAATTTGTAAATGTTGTCAAGAATGGAGAGCTCACAACCTCTCTGCAGTTTCAATGTTGTTTTTGTTTGTTTGTTTGTTTGTTTTGTTTTTCTATTTCAATTTTTGATCACAGTTATTACTATTTTCCCCTATATTGCAATTCTACTTGCTGGCTGTTATCTCTTATCCCTTCACTGGACACTTCTGAGAATAACCTGACTACAGATTTTTCTAAGTACTCATGAGGTAGTCAAAGACAACAAAAAATATGTTTTTTCCCCAGACAGCTCAGCTGAGCCTCAGCTCCACCAATGTCTCTATGTATGTTCTCCAGACCTTTGACAATATTGATGATCTTTTGCCAGATTCCCCAGTGTACCCCTGTCTCTTGTACTGGGGAGCCCAGCACTCCAGATGTATCTTACCAGTGCTGAACAGAGAAATACCACCTCCCTTGACTTGCTGGCTATGCTCTACCAAAATGCTGCCCAGTAGGCTGTTCTTGTTTGCAAGGGCACATATATGACTCGTGGTCAACCTGTCCACCAGGACCACTCCAGGTTCTGTTTTTTTTTTTTTTTTTTTTTGGAAACTCTTTCCTAGCCCCCCCAATTATAATGATAGAAAAAGCACACAAAGCACACAAAGAACTCTCATGAGCAGAGTTACATCAGTATTTCCTTTCCTGGTCAGCCACACTGAGAGCAATACAGCAGGAGGGAGACGTGGCCGTCCTTTCTGGGCCAGGACTGCAGGGGAGAGCAGTATGGCTGCCTCCTGTGTTTGTTTTTCATAAGGGGAACGGAGTGTTTGCTGATCTGCTGTTCCTGTGTTTAAACTGAGTTCAAGACTCTAATTGCCTGGTGTTTTCTGGAGTGTATTTGCTTGCTGTCTTGACTGGCTTTGGACTGGAGTGTGTTTGTTCTGTGTGATTTTGGAGTTTGTTTGCTTTGAGGGAAAGTGGGGATTTGTCTAGACTGAAACTTGTGATGTGCCTGTGCCAGCTGCTTCAGGAGGCATTTCTCTTCCCTCGGGGCACTACTTTGGAGCTTCAGCCTTATTTTTCCTCTATGCAGACAGGGGTATCTCATGCTGAAAGGGGTCACTGCTTTTTCCCTTATTTCAGCCCTGCTGTAAAAGGAATTATTTAGGAAAAATTAAGAAAAAAATCCCTTTAAGACCACATCTAAACAACTCCTTGATTTTTTTTTTTTTTTTTCTGAAACAACAAAATGGATACATTCATTTCTTATTTTTAGACATAAGCACAGTACTTATAAAACTGAGCAGATAGCTACAAATGCATTTCCTCGAAGGAAAATGCTAATTACAACTGACAAGCAGAATGTTTAGGGTTAATTATATATAGTCTATGGATTTGCATCAGCAACTACCCTGACAAGGGTATGCAAGACTAAAAAAACAAACAAACAAACAAACAAAAAACGAATTTCAGAACCAAAGAAAAACTGCACAGGGAATTTGGACAATTTTTCTGTTAAAGATAAATAAATAAATAAGTGGAAATGTGGTGAAAGAACACATGGACACCAGGGTTCTTTTAGGATCAGTAACTGCTATTACTTTATTGATGACATAACTTCAACTCTCTCTTATTGAGGGCATAACTTCATCCCCTTATTGAGGACAGGCTCCCTTCTTATACTATTCATCCCACAGCAGTACTTTTCCATTATCTGTTCATTTGTCAACAACTTTGCCCGGCATCGCAAACACCCAGCAACCTCCATGCCTTAATGGCTGGAGAACAAGCAGTCCGGAACAGTAAGGCGTCTCCTGAATCACCCTTCTTTGTTCCCTCTAAACTCTTCACATTCCTGATGGCCTCATCCTTAAGTGTCCGATGTTATCACCAACCATGGGGCTTGTCGACCCCCACGGCCACACTCCCACATGGAAAAACAGAAAGCAACATTTGTATTTGTATGACCAAAGAGGCAGAAGAAGAAACCTAAACTTTCTCTGGAGAGAATTAGAGGAAGGGAACTCTGAAACATCACCTGATGTTTGGTGAGTAGAGAAAGGTTTCTTTGAAAAGAATGAAAACTGTCCTAGTATCCCACTTGCAAAACTGGGAGAAAGAAGTCCTCAAAGAGAGCCAGAGAGCTGAAGCTATTTATTTTTTTCTGTCTCGAGCGATTATTAAAGAACTGCGTACTTACGCTTATCTGCAGTTTATCAGTCAGCCACTAGATGTCTCTGATTATTGCACACAGTTTCAGGCCAATTCAATCCACGGTAAACAAAGGAGACGAAACTGGATCTAGAGAAGTATGAAATCTTACGTAGATCTCGACTTACATTTGCTGTGTTAGATAAATGTCCTACTTGTAAAACACCTATCATTCTGCATATTGCAGCAATATTTCGTATATACAAACTGCATTCAGAAAAGATCCAGGTGAGGACCCTTCTTGTAACTTCCATTTGTCCTTTTTGTAACTTTAAAATCGTGTAAAATAGAGATTTCTGATTTTTCAAAGTAAGTCTAATGCTCTACATCATAGCTAGATTATCAGCTTAACAGAATACAGCAATGTGGCATGCCCAAGTCACACTATTTACAAATCAGCAAGTTAATGAATTAAATATTTTTAATAAATACCGTTTGTGTTTGCTGAAAATGCCAAAGCAGTTTTTGTGCATGTACAACACATAGTTGTGAGTACTGTGAATGGAACTCTGGCCACATTGAACTGAGAGCATAGTGAACATCACCTATATAACATTTTCTGGAGCTTTTGACTGAAAAGACTATTTTTCCTAAATGGAGTACATTTAGGCCAAGCCTTTCCAGCACAGAGTGATAATGATAAAAACAAAAAAAAAAAAAAAAAAAAAAAAAAAGTGTCTTATACACAAGTGCACATTTATTTATTTATTTATTGTGTAATATATAGCATAATTCCTTGCTGTTTTTTCCTTGCAAAGCCATGTACAGTGAGTTTCAAACTGTATGTAAAATGGAATTAGTCTGGACCAGAGCTACACCTTTGTAATTTAAAACACCTTTATAATTTAAAATGAGAGGGAAACCTAACCAATATACTGACTATAATGGCATGTCTACTTCAGGACCTGTTAAATGTGTAGCTGTCTTTTTTTTGTCCCCTATAGGTCCAAATGGGAACTGATATCTAATAAAGGAAAGAGACAGAGCTGGTACTTTGTAGAAACCTGTAGTTTAGCTGTTTACTTTTCTAAAAAAAATCCCTCAAGAATGGAGAGAACCTGAGTCTGACAACCCAAGTGCCACCTCCAATTTCACCACCTCCTTAATAATGTTCTGAAGTGGGTTAAGGCCTCTGGGATGTGTTAAATATATCACTTCATCATTATAATGATCATTGGAAAGGTTTATTCATTGCCATTGTTGGCAACAATTTTTTTCTCTGTGCTGTGCCAACCACACTGAAGGAAAGCTTCTCCCTATTCCACATTGTGATTAAGTGTGCTGGGATGTCAAACAAGAAAAGGACTTCTTGGTAGAGAGCAAAAGTGATAGAAATAGGAACTGAGATTCTCAGGGAGATAAATGAGTAGGAAAGATTTATTGATGAAGCATAGATAGTGCTAAGAGTAGAAGTTAAAATAGCAGAAAATGAGGTTCAAGGGAGTAAATTGAGGGAAGAGATTTGTACTTTAGGGAGAAGCAGTAAATGGAAAGTGTGTAGCCATGATAAAAGAGCATGAAGCACACAGACAAGAAACAGAGATGTGAAGCAATAAACATCTCCTGGTCCTCCCATGTGGGTAACCCATTTTAGCTATCTACCTGCAGTGCCATTACTGGAAATGAAACTTGGTATTTACATGATGACTTTGAAAGGTGGTAGGCTGTGTGCATTGCTGTTGCAGTCCCACTGGTGTCACTACAGGCTGCGATGTTCCTCTGGGGAGAGCACACTTGGATGTTACACCTGCAGTTAATAAACCTCAGCACATCTCAGCCCCTCTTTTCTGATCAAAGGCATGTGGTTCATGATAAGCCACACAGAACAGCTGGCTTGAGGCTTTTTTGGCTGATCTTAGGAACCAGGCTCACTGGCAAGGCTGTCTCCACTCTTTAGCTAGGTTAATTCTTGCCCTATTCTTCAATGTACGCCTGCACCAAATTTGACTCAACGCTGTAAAAACTTAGTTTGAACAGCCTTTCTTCTATTTAGAACAATGATAATTATTTCTGCTGCTTTAAAATTCAGAGTTTTAAAAGAATAAATAATTGCATTTGTTTAGATCTTCTCAAATAAGGTATGTAACATAGTTGTAATGAACTTTGACGGAGATGGTCTTGGATAATATTGCTCTATTGAAAGGCAAAAATTCACGGTAGAAACAAGAGGATCTAATGGGATAGGTGTCATCTGAACTATAAACATAAACACATTGATTTTTCTAAGAATAAAGTCTGATGGATAGATAGCAGTTTGGGTTATAAGAGCATAAGCTTGTAACTGTTTTCTGCATTGATGAAGCTTGATTCAGGGCTCATTGTGGCCCAGCTGGACTCTAGATCTCATTCAAGTCAAGGGCATGAGTCTTGTTACAGTGTTTGGAGTTGTATGGCTCCAACCATTCTGTCCACTTCAGATGATGGTTTCAATGCAAGCCTTAGCCATATGAAGAAGTCTAGTCTGTTGGATTACAGGCTATACCAGGTGTGATGTTATTTATCAGCTGACAAATGCTATTATACTATACTAAACTATTCTTAGTTAAGCCAAGGTATGTGGAAGAAAGACTAAACTCAAATATGACTATTCAACTTAATAACAGTGTCACCCACACATAGGGAATAAACAAATAAATCAATCTTGTCAGCAACTGAAATCAATAGCTCAGGTCCTGAGTTCTGTTCTCCATGATCCACAGACATTGGGTTAAGCAGAAATAATGAAGATAAGAAATCAGCCTTCTATCCAGTAATCACTGCAAGAATAATGTGGAAGATCCCTATATGCACATGTTTGTCTGACCAGTGAATTCCCTCAAAATATGCTGCTTTTATAGCCTGGCCAGCTCTTTCAGACAAACCACTTTCAAATCCAAGTACAAAACCCAACTTTACCTCAATAATTTCTTCACATAAGCACCTACAGAAAAACAGACACAGCTTGGCAAATCAAGCAATTTCCCTCCTCTGGGAAAAAAGAAAAAGAAAAGGATTATAGCTGTCCTATCTAATCTGAGATATTTGAGACATTCTGAATTACTACACTGATGAGGCTTACGATTTCCATGAGAAAATGAGATATGTAGTGTCCCTCTGGGAAGGTGTTTGACTTTAACAGAAACATCCATGTTCCCTCAGGCTGGGATGTGACTGGCAATCTACCATCAATCCTTAAACTGACTGATTTCTTATCCTGTTTGCCATATACAGTATTATCACCAAAGAAGCTCTTCCACATTTAGAGCAAGAAACCATTGCAGACCAGCTCTGGTGAAAGACTGTGGGCGTACCTGTTATCCTAGATGCCATATTTGAGGAAAGGAAGGAAGATTAATGCCATTCAGAAACATTCAGCTGCTTATGCTGCACTCATTTCAACACTTCTGTGGGGTATGTCAGTTCTCTTCCCTCATTGACCACAGAGAGGTCAGAGAAAGGGGTGTTCCATCCCAGATCCTCTCTTTCATCCACCTCTACTTTCCGTAGCTTTCCAATGGAGGGAGAAGTCTAATACAATGTCTGGGTGACTCTGCAAGATCAGTTTGACACCCCTCTGCATTAAGAAGGCAAGAAGGATAGCAAATTAAAGAATATTGGGGTCCTCAGGATCTTTCTTATTGACAAGCCTCGCACCTGGCCTGGTCCCACAACAATTTTGTCTCTCCTGTAATCCTCTGCTCTGATAGACCCATTACAGACACCCAGCATCCTTAGACACCTCCTCCACTGCTGGAGGAGGAACCCTGTTCAGTAACTCTAATAGGCCTTTAATGACACCTGATAGTCTATCCTGGGATTTGGGATTAAATAGATGAACAGAGATGAGCAACTGAAAATAAAATGAAATGAAATGGAATGAAATGAAATGAAATAAAATAATAAAATAAAATAAATAAATAAAATAAAAACTAAATAAAACAAAGCAAAGCAAAACAAACAAACAAACAAATGAACAAAAAAAAAAAAAAAAAGGAAACCTCCTTGAAAGCATACAGTCAAGCCCTAGTCCTGTTAGATGTCTTTTACAGGTATGTTCATAATCTCTGGTGAAGAGCATAGCATTGGGTTATAGCACTCCCTGATTCACTGTTATTTCACTATTTGACTCCAGTTAATACACTCCATGTCTCTCTCTGTATTGGATTCCTCATCAAAAAGAAAAACAAAACTCCAAAACAAGACAGGTAATAAATCTCAAATCCTATTATTGGAACTATCTGCAAAATGCTTTAACATATATTGACAAGGTTTTATTTGATATTGGTAGGTTAGTGACCGTTCAGGTACCATTACATGTTTTCAGTTGAAAACCTGCAGACAATGGGTTTGATATAGAGAGAATAAACAGTGGCTGTATAAACTAGTAAGAACTGTTTTGCATCACTGGAAGTACATAGTTTTCCCTTTAACCTCTGGCCAACAAAAATGGATGTGTATAGGTTTAAAAAAAAAAAAAAATAGCATGAAGTGTAAGAACTTGTCTTCCAGCCCATTGTTCAGATGATAGATGACTTTGTAAATGACACAACACTTTTTCCCTCCCATATGAAAAGAAAGAGTCTGATCAATTCCTTCCCATTCCCTAGTGCTTTCCCAGGCAACTTCTGCAACCGATGCAAAGCATAGCATTCAGTGTCAAAGCCTGTTACATGCTGCTATCTCCTAATAATATTAAAATGAAAATGAACGTAGCTCACAAACAATCTTTAAATCAATCCTAATGTGATCAAATTTAATATCTCCCTCTTTCTCTTCCTCCTCCCCACTCCCTTCCCTGTCTCTTCAACGTTTACTACAGCATTTTGTCTTCAACAATGGATTCAGTTGTCACGTTGCTGATTGGTGTCCAGTTTCTAAAGTTTGACATAATTGTTCTGTTCAAAGGGTTGCTGTACCTATCTTTTTAATGTGATTTCTTTCTATCTGACTTTTCTGACTTTTTTTTTTTTTTTTTTTTCCTGATCTGAGGCTACAGTATGTTTTTGGTGTAATTGAACTGACCGTTAGAAGATAAGAATTTTTACAATGTCAAGGGAGAAAGTAGCTTCTGCCTAAAGATGGCCAGTAATTTCCAGACCTTGTCTTTTTATCGGCTGGCCTAGATGCTTACCAGAACTGTTATTCCTGGTGGATAGTGCCTCCCTGTCCTCTGAGAACTTTCATAATTCTTGCCTGAACTTGATTTCTTTCTGTGAAACTAAAGGCATTTGAAGACTGATGGAAAGGTGAAGTAGACTAAATTCATTTTTAATGCTTTAGTCATTATATCTTTGGAAGACTGGTATGATGGGATGCAAACAAAAACTTCAAAGTCCTGAAAAAGGGTTGGCTGATTATAAGAACACTCTTGCAACAAGAAGTTAAAACAGTTCTCCAAGAAAAAAGGGCAGAGGGAGTTGGTAGTGCCAGTTTTAATAATTAATATAGCTTACATTGCACAGATGAAAAAATACTGAGTATTGGATCCCAAAATATCACATAAAATGAGCAATCAGCCCTCAAAAACTCCTTTCAGTGGAATTCCAGAGAGGTGTTGGTTCATACCTATCATTATTAAATAGTTTTAACAAGGACCTGGGGAAAAAATAAACAGAAAATCATTACAGAGAGTATTTTCAGATGACATAATTTGGGGCAGAGTAGTAAATAATGAGCAAAATAGATGACTTAGTTAGAGCTCTCTGGATTGCTTGGTAAGCTGGGTGTAAGTGAACAATTGGGACCAAGTGTGCCATTACAAATCCAGGGGAGAAAAAAGAATTAAAGCTGACTATACAAACAGAAGGATAATGCAAGGAGGTAGTGACCCATTTTTTTAAACGTGGTTATAGCTGCTGCTCTTCCAGATTCCCTTTGTAAAATCTTTTTCACATCAGGGTTCAGACATAAATTATTCTTATGTCTCCCTGTATGGATTCAGTATTTCATTTGATTTAGCTTGGCAGAGGTAAAACACATGGGGAGATTTGATTAGTCCATAAGTATCTACGTAAAGAACATTGTGGACAAAGCTGTAGTGTTGTTCAAAGGTTGGATGTTAAAGCTACAGAAATTCAAACTGAAAATAAAGCATAGATTTAAACAGCAAGATCATTAACCACAGGAACTATTTACCAAAGAAGGTGGTAGATTTTCCATCTCTGGGTGTTCTTAAAATGGGTTTGCTGTACTTTTCCTACTTCAAACATACAATTTGGACTCCATGTAGGAATTAACATAAGGAACTCCCAGGGCTTGCTTTGTGGAAAGAGATTTTCTTTTATTCATAGTGCTAAAGAAATTACACTGCCAGAAATGCCTTGTTTGGCCCAATATTTAATCAACTATAAAAGTGAGTGTGAGACATTCACCCACATGCATTATCTACAAAGCTGAATTCTGTTAGCTCTGTGGACATTCCCCAGAGGACCAATTAATCGTCCATCTGCCTTCAATGTAGCACCTATTTTGCCTGATACACACAGTCTTTTCAACTTAGTCCTGAATTTGTCACCACTTTAATTTCTTTATTATGATTTAGAAATAAATCCTCAAGTCTCATAACACAGCTGAATTTGTCACAATAATCACCTGAGCACAACATATTCTTGTTGTGAAGCTTGATAGGTTAATAGAGCTTCACAAAGCTTGTAATGGGGTTTGAGATGCTTGGATAAAAGTGATAAGTATTGGGTAAAATCACTGTTAATATTCTTTAAAACCTTCAGGTATAGTGGCACTCAATTAGACATGCTGAGAACATTATCAGAGTATTAGTCAAGATATATGCCAGCATCCTTATCTCCTCAAACTTTTTTTTTTTGCTTGTTTGTTTTGTTTTGTTTTGTTTTGTTTTGTTTTCCCTACAAGAACAGAGAATTATTTTTGTCCATAGATTCAGCCTTGAATCATTAGGGCTGGAAGAGAGACCCTAGTGGGTGGCATGTCTTGTGCTTCTGATTCACAGCAAGACTGAATTCATTTTCCTTAAGCCATTACTGTTAGACTGATTATAAGTCCGCCCTTCAAAGCTTCTAAGTGAAAGTGGTTCTGTGACCTCCATTGGCAGTTTGTTCCATGGCTCTAGCTAGCCTAATAGTTATAAAGTTTGTCTTAATCATTAACTTAAATTTCCCCTTTGTTGCAGCTTCATCCCATTACTTCTTGTTCTGACCTTGGTGACTAATTAGAATAATTGGCCCCTGACCTCCTTCTATTATTCTTTATGTATTTGGAACAGAGATGGGCGTCAACCAGAAAATGTGGAACCATATCCTAATGCCCTGACAGCCTGGGGGAAACATACAGCCTTGGGACTTCTGTTTGACCTATAGAAAGGGTAAAAGATGTTAGAATGCTTAGAATAACATTTTGTCTTTAAAGAAGCTCCCTTTTACTAGAGTTGTTATGCAATTCCATATTAGCAAGCCAAAAACTTCTTGCTGAACTGGCTAGAGCTACTTGGTTAAGCAGATCATGTCTCCCCTTCCTCAACCACAAAGGTAGTAGTGAAGCATTAGTAGTTCAGGGTTGTTCAGAGGTTTCCATTTGGGCAATTCACTTGGCATTCAGTGTTATAGTTCCTGAACACTGCCAGATTTTAGCAGATCCATTCAACAAGTCTGGGATTTGTCAGCATCCCTGCTTTATGGAGGAAGAACAGAGGAGATCAGATTATACTTTCAAAGATATTTGAGGAGATCTTCTTACTGGTTTGGGCAGAAAAAGAAATGAATCCAGTTCTCTCTAAGATATAAATTTATACATTAATTCCAGCCTTTCCCTCACTCTGGAACTTATCTATTGAATTTAGGATTCAGGATCTTCTTCATGATTACAGGTGTAGCTTGTTCTACAGGACACCCTTATTTCTGAGATGTACGACTGTTCAGATTCAAAATACTTGTCTTTACAATGGCACGCACTGGGTAGTGACATCTGCTGATTTAAAAGAGCCATTTTTTCATGAAATGATTGTACACTTTTACTATATGCATTGTCTTACTGGAGTGGATCACGTGTGTTGGAAGAATGTTGGATAGGTCTGAAGAGTTCATTTCTTTTCCACATAATTTCTGTTCCATACAAACTAGCATGTACTTAATGCTATTTTCCAATGCTACAAACTTGCATCCAAAAGAGACTCATGACTTTGACATCATAGCAACATTGGTAGTCTCTTAATGCAGGATGATTTTAGAAGGAAATGAGCTTCTTTTTTTTTGGGGGGGGGGGGGGTGCACCCAATTGTTAAGTCATCCATTGATATTGCATGAAGCTGCCTTCAAATGCTGTAGAAATTGGGTCTTGTTAGTAGGATTCATAACAAATTTATGAACAGCTCAACATTATCAACAAATTTATTTTTTAGAAATGAATACAGTCATTATGTATGTAATTTATACTTCTGGTTTCTAGTACAGTTTGTGGCAATAGGTTCCCAAGATTGGCATATAATACATGCAAAATAAAAATAAAAATGTATTTTTTTACCCCAGTGCCTAATAATTATATTGTATGCTCCAGAATTCTTGTGCTGAGGGGAAGAATAACCAATTTTTTATAACTCTTTTTAGCAGTTCTGTTCTAAAGACCTTTGACTCTTCTCCTTTATCTATGGAGATCCGATATTACTGCATTTGCATGTATTTCTCTACCACATTGACATTGCTGGTGTTGGTGAAATCTGTATCCCACTGATTTCAAGAGGCGTATATCAGAACAGACACCTTTCTTGCTCTGATAGATGGATTTGTCCTCTAAATGGCAAAGGAAAAAGAATTTGGTACATGGAACAGCACACCCAAATTCAGGGCTAAACAGACAACTGATGAGTAAAGAAACTGAACAAGATTCCCTTACTTTCTGCTCTGTTAACATACTTCCCTAGGATAGTACAGCAACAGCATATTGAAGTCCTTGTCCTAAATTAGTTAGGTAGATACCTAAATTTTACCGGCGGGACCTGATTTCATGTCCTACTTGACAGTTGTGACAGAAGGTAACTTCTGAGTTACAACACCTTATCATTCATGGCATGTCACAAAATATTAACACCCATGAGTATGATTAAGTAAGTGACACATCATAATAACTTATATATCTCAAAGGACGTCAGAAGACAGTGCTTGCCATTTTGATGCTCTCAGATTCTAAAAAATGTGGAAAAAAAATATACGTTGCTTACAATTTAAGACCCTACATCTAATTTCACATCCAGTGAAAGGGTTCAGTAATAATTAAAATGAAATGGAAGTAGTACTATCAAAAGGAAGGAAGAAGTATATATCCATAACATAATTCTTATTTGTGCAGTACACATTGATTTGAAATACAATGACAGGCTTTCCATACAGGCCTTTTAGTAGAGGATGGGAGAAGGTAACATAGAATCAAAAGGCCTGAATTCCCATTGGCTAACCTTTTCATGGGAAGGAGGTTGCCAAATAGGTCTGTGATTATACAATTATGTTGGCTACAATTAAAAGTAAATATAATAAGAGGTACAATATAAATATATGTATTTGCTTCATTCACAATATATTTGTAGGGCTGTCAAGATGCATTTTATGAAGAAAAATCCTTTTCTGTCAAAAATGTAATTTCCTAAAATATTTAAGTTCTGAAAATGTTACTTACAACGTCAATATTTATAAAAACAACACTAATTTTTCTTTTTCTCTTCTTTTCTCTTCTTTTCTTTTCATTTTTTTTCTTTTCTTTTTTCCTTTTCTTTTCTTTTCTTTTCTTTTC
>NC_048926.1:7408535-7410171 GCF_011077185.1 Oxyura jamaicensis | reverse complement strand
TTTTTTTTTTTTTTTTTTTTTTTTTTTTTTTTTTTTTTCATTTACATTAGTTATTTTACAATTGCACATTTCATTATTTTATGAAGCTTGTATCAGGTGTCCTGAGATTCTTTCCCTTTGTATTATAGAGTGTATTGATCACAGTTCATCTAAGGTGGAGGATCACTTAGCTTTTCTTCACAGGACTGCAGTTGAGGTCCACTGCTCCCAGGAGATGGTCTAGGATACAAGGTAAGTGACTCCCAGGAGTTTATCCCACAGATTTACATCAATTAGTATTTTCAGATGCAGAAATATCTCATAGATTGTGAAGAGGAGTTAAAGAAAAAAGAAAAAAGAAGAAAAAAAAAAATAGCCTTTCCTTAAGATTTGATAACGTCACATTTGAATTACCCTTCAGGACTATGAAGCTGTAATGGAGAACCATGACCACGGAAGAAACAGTGCTGCTGCCTCTGTATGCTCCTGAGGCCACCCAGGCATATTTCCATAAGTTTAACATGGTTCAGGGTTCATATATTTAGACAAGGTACAGTGTATTACTCTCTCTCCAAGGCAAATAACACTCCCAAGATTTAAAAAGTTATAGCTTATTTTAGAGTTTAATATTATGACAAATTTTGAGTTGAAGACTGTTCACTGCCAGGTAGAGGCAGTCAAAGAATGTGTAGACAGAGGCAGAGATAACCACGAATGGAGTAGTTCTCCAGGAGGAATTTCTATCATACCAAAATAAGGAAGAACCAGAAATTTTATGCTCCACTCTTGAAAAGTCCCTAGTGCTAATCTGAAGTGGGTAAGGGTGAAAAAAAGTTAGGGAAGTGTGACACCCAAGTTCAAGCAAAAATAATACACTTTTAAATTTTGTATTTTTTACTTTCACAGAGAGTCTTCCATTATTTCATTTGGCCTCACTCAATTGTTATTTGTATATTATATAGGTAGAGATTTCATCTCTGAATACTGAAGAAAAGGAGAAGAAAGAGAAAGTCTGTTGGAGAAGTACCAAATTACACCTGTTGTTCAGAATTGAAACAATCTTTGCTGGTTTTAGAAAGCAGCTCTATCTCAAATACTGTTGGTGTACATGTTTACCCTCCTAGACTTCTTTCATAACACTTCCCTAGAAGGTAGCAAAATACAATGGTGCTTTGGATAAATAGAAACCCACAGCAGATAGAATAAGTATGGCTATACAGAAGATACGTGGCTAAGCAGGAGCTTGAATGAGCTCTCAGCATTACAGCTCTGCTAATCTGAATACCTCTGCTTCCTGCGACAGCAGACTGACAGGTATCAATGAAGTAAGCTGGAGATACAACATATTAAACGGAGTCTGCATGGGCTCAAGCTGAGGAAATCAATTGCTTAAATTCTTGAAAGCAGACAGATAATATAGGCAAAATCTTCACATTAATTATTAACTTTACTTTCAGCTTTTTTTTTTTTTTTTTTTCAGCAGAATGGAGGAAAGGGAAAAAAGGAAAAAGATGTATCAGCACTGAGTGATCAAAAAGACGATTTTTTTTCTTCCCAATAAAAGCTGTAACAAGGCTTCATCAATTATAAAGCAAGAAAGACGGGGCAAGAAGAATGCTTTGCAGACATTCCTCACCCCCCCCCCCCCCCCCCCCCC
>NC_048926.1:7408124-7408435 GCF_011077185.1 Oxyura jamaicensis | reverse complement strand
CTTTCTGCCTTTGTGGCCTTTCGTCTCTGAGGGCATATTCCTGTGCCCAGCCTCTGGAACCATGAAATTCACACATTCAATGACACCAGTCGGTATTGAGATTTAATGACTAGTATTAATAGTAGTCAGTCAAAGGGGAAGGAAAATATCTTTAAAGATCTAAAGATGAGTTCTCTTCCTTCTGCCTGCACCACAACTTCTTTCAATTCTGCTGAGGAACTAGTTTGCTCTTTATCAGTCCAAACTTCTCTTTACTTCTCTTTACTTCTCTTTTCTTTTTTCTTTTCTTTTCTTTTCTTTTCTTTTCTTTT
>NC_048926.1:7404717-7408114 GCF_011077185.1 Oxyura jamaicensis | reverse complement strand
TTTTCTTTTCTTTTCTTTTCTTTTCTTTTCTTTTCTTTTCTTTTCTTCTTTTTCTCCCTTTTATTTCTTTTCTTTTGCTTTTAGGTTCTCTCTCTCTATCTCTTTTTTTTTTTTTTTCTTCTTCTTCTCTCTCTTTTTTATCTTCTACCTCTTTGTTCCTCTTCTCTGTGGACCCCTCTGTCAAGATCAGATTTCTTTTGTTTTTGCCACTTTCATTTTCACTTTCTAAAACTCATTATTTCTTTTGATGACCAGCATTCATCCTTCTAATAATTCAGATATAAAGAAAGAGTATGTAAAGAGAATAGCTAATAACTTCCCCTCTTAATGCTTCAGTCTGCAGTAGGAGCTGACATCCTCATGAGGGCATGGTAACAAGTTTTGGAGAAACTTGTGAGGGATCTGCCATGTAAATTAACAGGAGAGATGCTAGTCAAAAAGAAAACAAATTCTTCCTTGGGCTGGTGACAGCCCCTTAACTCATTTGCATTTTCTTCTCAGAGGCACAACTGAAAAAAGCATATGGATGGGAAAATGGGATGCAAGGATTGATGTTTGCATATCATGAAAATGGACCAGATCCTCAGCTGGCATAAATCAAAACAGCCCCACAGGAATCAATGCAGCAATGCCAATTTACACCACATGAAGACCCAGCCCAATAAATCTATCATGCTCTGGATAAAGGGGTGAGTGGGGAGAGGGAATGTACTATGAATTAGTGTCCAGGCAAATAGGCAGTGAAATGGAAGCAGAGCTCCTGTTCATTGCAGAGGTGTAGCTGTAGCAAATACTTCTTTTAGTACACAGGCATGTCTCTGTGGATCCCCTGCATCTTTCATTCTTGCTCCTATGAAGGAGATGGTGACTGATGCAGCACCATGAGTGTTTGCACAAAGGTTTGAAGGAAATTGAGACATTGATTCCAGGTTACACAGGGGGTTATTAAGAAGTAGCTGTTTCAATGTAAAATAAGACAACCCACCTGTTGGCTCTACATCATACACATCTAGTCTGCACCCTGAAAATCCCAGACAGTGCCCTGAGATTGCACTCAGTCTGTGGTATCCCTTCTACAAGCCATACTGTTATGAACCTGCATCTCTCCCATATTTGAGCACTTTATACTGGTGATATAAAGTACGACACCTGTTTCTTCACCTTTGGTGTCTCTTTAGTGTTTAAAATAACAGTTTGGGGCTTGGTAGTGATTTCGTGCTATGTGATGTGAAAAGTGTGACTTTCTCTGAGATATGGCTGAAAGTCAAATAAACAAGGATATGAACCTCTTCTTTTTATTTCTTTCCACTGTTGCTTTCCTAATATTTACTCTGCCTCAGTTTCCATCCCTCATGGCTCTACAGTTAGGAGGAACGTGGGAAATGGGAAGAAAAGAGACTGAAAGAAAGTGCTTTCATTTCTGACTTATCACTGAGGGCATTTTTTTTTTCTCCCTTTGAGGATTAAATCAAGAAAAGTTTGTTCTGTCAGAATCTCAATTAAAAATATCATAAAAAACAAACAAACAAACAACAACAACAAAAAATAAAAATAAAAACAAGCAACTCAAGGTAAGCTGAATAGAAAGTTTTTCTCAGTTCTCAATGTTGTAGGTTGACATTTGCTTTTTGAGAGCAAATACTAATAGCTTAAAAGAAGGCTACTGAGTAATTCTCAGATATTGTCAATGATCCCCTGTAATATTTGAACTCTCCCGCACATTTTGCTGGAAAAAGCTTTTGCTTTTATTTCTGCTTTTCTTTGTTTTTAAGCACAAATTAATGCAAGTTTAGTATAGCAAAAGCAATACATTGCATACCAGCAAATCCAAATACCAACTGGTTGTCAGAAGCTAACACAGAGAAAAACAGTTCTTTTCCCAGTGACAAAAGTAAGCAATTTCTCACTTTGCATAAAAAAGGGGGGAAAGAAAATATCAGACCTAATGGCAGAAGAATGAAAAATGATATATATAAAATGGCAAAATTATATTTGGACTCCAAATGAAAAGATTCTGTTTCTGTTCATGTCTGAGAAAACTCGCTGGGGGATGTAAATAGGTAATGCTGCCATTTGTCTTACTGATAAAGTTTGAAAAAGCAGCAAGATTCAAAAATGAAAGTAGTAAACCATCAAAGCAGAGAAAATGAGGCAAAGTCTGAACAGCAGAGCAAACAAGACATAGACAACAGTGTTTAGCAGGTCATAAAGATTTTTAACAATTAAACTAAGAAAATAACAAAGGTAAGTATGGAATTGACCTGAGTAATCACAAAAGTCCTCTCCAAATGTATGTCTTTGTTTCTTATAGAGAGAAAGCTGCTTTTGTCAAATCAATTTGGGGTAAATCTTTGCCATTGGCAACAGGCAGACTTGGGTAGGACTACCCAGGATAAGATTTTTACCATGTAAATGATAACAATGACTTTCCTTCATGACCATTGCAGGGATGGAAAAAGCCCAGTCAGAGTGTCTACAGGTAAAAGAACTACATGATAGACAGAAACCCATATATCTACCCTTTGCAGAGATATCCAAACCCCCCATTCCTTTAATGACAACAGTTCACGAGGGTGTGCACAGAAAGGAATAGTGTGTGTCTGGATCTCTCCAGAGAGAAAAAAAATGATATATATATATATTTCCAGTTTGTTGATTTGAACACAGGCACAACCTGAGGGTTTGAACACAGGAGAAGTTTGCCTGTGGAAGGAACTTTGGTAATTCCTATATTTTGTCAGGGCGTGGTCATACTCCTTCTCCTTCTCTTCTGCCTTTTTTCTTTTTTTTTTTTTCTTTTTTCTTTCTTTTCCTCATAGCCATGTTTTCAGGCCTTTTGCCATAGAATGTCTGGCCCTATTCTATTACTTCTATTTCTGCATCTGCCCCTTCAACCTTCTATTCCCGCCCTTTCTCTGCACAGCTGCAAAGAAACTCTCCCTCCTTCCACCCCACTGCTGATTCAGACCACTGTGAATATTTCCACCCACATATTCCAGATCTTTTTTATGTGTGGCCTGCATTTGGGGAGGTGGCTCTCATTGTTTCAGCTGCTTATAAACAAAGGGCCCTTTGTTCCTTCATTTAGTCCAAGAGGAGGTGGCTGCTGAGTACACACACTTCTCTGAGATTCCCCCCACCATAACAAAGCCATTTTGTTATGTTCTTCAAAATTAAAATGCTGAGACCTACTGGCTAAATATGTTTGGACAGATGAAACTCCAAGGAAGGAATGAATATCAAGTGTTAAGAGAAAGAAAGTGAGAGAAAGTGACTACTAAATAGAAACAAAAATTTAAAGATAAATGCAGATTTAAGTTATAAAAGTGTTCTAAAAAGGTCCCCAAGGAGAGATGCAGGACTTTATTCAGAAGAAGGAAGTCTTATCAGGGGTTAC
>NC_048926.1:7361038-7404617 GCF_011077185.1 Oxyura jamaicensis | reverse complement strand
CAACAAATTTCTGTTCAACCAAATCAAAAAAAAAAAAAAAAAAAAAAAAAAAAAAAAAAAGGAGAGAAGGAAAGAAAGGAGAACTGCTTGACAGAAGGCCTTCAACCTTCCCCCTTCCCCCCCCCCCCCTTTTTTTTTTCTTATTCAGCTATACTGCAGATAAATGCACTTAAACATCTCTGAAATGCCTTGCTCATAAAACCCCCTACAACTTCTGTCTTGGACTATGATTTTCTCAGAAACCTGTCTCTTTCACTTCTGGAAGAGAGAGAAAAAATAAATAAATTAATAAATAAAATAAAAAAGATATTCTCCCTGCCAATAACACCTCTGTGAAATCTCCTCAAAGGACAGCACTTCTTGCACCTATGCTTTTCCTCTACAAGCTGCCATCTGCTGTAATGCATCTCTATTTTAAGCTTTACAGTCACATGACTTAAATCCACATAAGTGTTGATTGTACATGATTGCCTTTATTGATTCTTCCTGGGACACAACTTGCCTGTATCCAACTTTATATATAGTTGTACCCTGGACTTTTCTTCCACTCTTTCTTTTATACATTTTTTTTTTTTCCTTGTCCTTCCATTTTTTTTGATTACTCTTTTTACTAGTGGCTTGAAAATTCAAGCAGTTAGAAAGCACCCTGTTATCCTGTGTGTGCAACAAGCATTTCTCAGAAAAAGTGAGGAATAGTTCTTTCTTGTTCTTTTATTGTAATAACGGCCAATAAATCTGAAATAAATAAATAAATAAATAAATAAATAAATAAATAAATAAAATAGAGCAGCCTAAGTAATCTCAAATTAGGAAAAAAAAATAGGAATAATGTCATAGAGGAAAGAAAATTTATTAATGTATAGTGTTAAGCGTGTTGCTGTAGTTTGGGTTATTAGATTGCAGTGGAAACTAATCCTCTCATTGATTTAACCTTTCCTGTTTCTACCTGTCCCTTGTCAGACTAACTCCAGGATGATGGGTCTTTTGGATATCTCTTATGGTACTGAATTGAGATATATAGACCAACTGTGTGGGGTTCTTCTCTAGGTCATTTTTTTTCTGATCATCAGAAAAAAAATACTAAGTTATTCCTCTGATTTGCTTTTGTCCTTCCTTATCTTTAACAAATTCATTGGCTATGAATTTGCTATATCACTTTCAACATCGTGCTATTCTGGGTATAAATGTATATATATATATGAATGTATATATGCTATATGGATCTGAATTTTAATATACAAACTCATGTTCAGCTCTCTTAGAATATTCTTAAAAATACAAACTTACTAAAGCTTTCATTCACTGTTTATAATTTACATCCCTTTTGCATGCAGGGATTGAGCAGGTATCCTGGGTATCAGAGCAACCCTGTTCAAATCGGTGCAACTGCTCATATGCTTAGAATTAGGCACCTGCTTACGCAGTTCGCCTGCGAGCAGCTTTGAGTGAAATGGTTCATGAACATTCTGAGAACAAATCTACAGATTTATCTCCTAAAATAGTTGCTAATGCTTTTACTGACCCATGTTCAGTCAGTAGGGAGTATGACTCCTCTTAGGCAGGATTTTACTTTATCAAGTAAATAATCAAGTAAATAGACACTTGAGAAGAAACATCCATTATTTTATTTTATTTTATTTTATTTTATTTTATTATTTTATTTTATTTTATTTTATTTAAATTTATTTTATTTTGTAAATGATGGACTTGAGCTCAGATCATTTACAAGACTTTTGGATACAGATCAGCAACTATACACAGAGAGCATGAATCTTGAATCTTCCATTTCACAATCTGGCTGAACAGGGTAATAGCTTGAGGTACTATCGGGACCTTCAACTGCAAGAAATGATGAGAGTAGCAAACTTTCTGTGATTACACATCTGGGGAACAGGACACAGGATCTCTGGATGACTGAAGCAGGGAGAACTAAATAGGCATTTGATTTTTACTGATTTCTACCTATGTGCACACTGGAGCTGATAAATTAAAGGATGAAGGATTCCATTTTGGAAGCACAACACAGCCCAGAGAAAGCAGTCTAGGAGGTTTCTGGAGAAAGTGGAAGATAGCTTCCTGACGCAGCTGATTAGTGAGCCTACCAGGGGTGGTGCCCCGCTAGACCTTCTCTTCACAAACAGAGAAGGACTGGTGGAGGATGTGATTGTCGGGAGCTGTCTTGGGCAGAGTGACCACGAAATGGTGGAGTTCACTATTCTTGGCGAGGCCAGGAAGGGAACCAGTAAAACCACTGTACTGGACTTTCGGAGAGCTGACTTTGGGCTGCTCAGGACACTGGTTGGTAGAGTCCCTTGGGAGGCGGTTCTGAAGGGCAGAGGGGTCCAGGAAGGCTGGGCGCTCTTCAAGAGGCAAATCCTAATGGCGCAGGAGCGGTCTGTTCCCATGTGCCCAAAGATGAGCCAGCGGGGAAGAAGACCAGCCTGGCTGAACAGAGAACTGTGGCTTGAGCTTAGGAGAAAAAAGAGGGTTTATAATCTTTGGAAAAGTGGGCAGGCCACTAGGGAGGACTATAAGGATATTGCGAGGCTGTGCAGGGACAAAATTAGGAAGGCCAAAGCTCATCTGGAGCTCAATCTGGCTACTGCCGTTAAAGATAACAAAAAACGCTTTTATAAATACATCAGACAAAAAGGAGGACAAAGGAGAATCTCCATCCTTTGCTGGATGCAGGGGGAAACTTAGTTACAAGAGATGAGGAAAAGGCAGAGGTGCTCAATGCCTTCTTTGCCTCAGTCTTTAGCGGCAATACCGGTTGTTCTCTGGATTCCCAGTACCCTGAGCTGGTGGAAGGGGATGGGGAGCAGGATGCGGCCCTCACCATCCACGAAGAACTGGTTGGTGACCTGCTACGGCACTTGGATGTGCACAAGTCGATGGGGCCGGATGGGATCCACCCAAGGGTACTGAGAGAACTGGCAGAGGAGCTGGCCAAGCCACTATCCATCATTTATTAGCAGTCCTGGCTATCGCGGGAGGTCCCAGCTGACTGGCGGCTAGCGAATGTGACGCCCATCTACAAGAAGGGCCGGAGGGCTGACCCGGGGAACAACAGGCCTGTCAGTTTGACCTCAGTACCAGGGAAGCTCATGGAGCAGATCCTCTTGGGAGTCATCATGCGGCACTTGAAGGGCAAGCAGGCGATCAGGCCCAGTCAGCATGGGTTTATGGAAGGCAGGTCCTGCTTGACGAACCTGATCTCCTTCTATGACCAAGTGTCGCGCTGGGTGGACGAGGGAAAGGCTGTGGATGTTGTCTACCTTGACTTCAGCAAGGCTTTTGACACCGTCTCCCACAGCATTCTCCTCAAGAAACTGGCTGCTCTTGGCTTGGACTGGCGCACGCTTCGTTGGGTTAGAAACTGGCTGGATAGCCGGGCCCAGAGAGTTGTGGTAAATGGAGTCAAATCCAGTTGGAGGCCAGTCACTAGTGGCGTCCCCCAGGGCTCGGTGCTGGGGCCGGTCCTCTTTAACATCTTCATTAATGATCTGGACGAGGACATTGAGTGCACCCTCAGTAAGTTTGCAGATGACACCAAGTTAGGTGTGAGTGTCGATCTGCTCGAGGGTAGGAAGGCTCTGCAGGAGGATCTGGATGGGCTGCACCGATGGGCTGGGGTCAACTGCATGAAGTTTAACAAGGCCAAGTGCCGGGTCCTGCAGCTGGGGCATAATAATCCCAGGCAGAGCTACAGGCTTGGAGATGAGTGGTTGGAGAGCTGCCAGGCGGAGAAGGACCTGGGAGTGATAGTGGACAGTCGGCTGAATATGAGCCAGCAGTGTGCTCAGGTGGCCAAGAAGGCCAACGGCATCCTGGCTTGTATCAGAAATAGTGTGACCAGCAGGGCTAGGGAGGTGATCGTCCCCCTGTACTCGGCTCTGGTGAGGCCGCACCTCGAGTACTGTGTTCAGTTTTGGGCCCCTCACTACAAGAAGGACATTGAGGTGCTTGAGCGGGTCCAAAGAAGGGCGACGAAGCTGGTGAGGGGCCTGGAGAACAAGTCTTACGAGGAGCGGCTGAGGGAGCTGGGCTTGTTCAGCCTGGAGAAGAGGAGGCTCAGGGGCGACCTTATCGCTCTCTACAGATACCTGAAGGGAGGCTGTAGCGAGGTGGGGGTTGGCCTGTTCTCCCACGTGCCTGGTGACAGGACGAGGGGGAATGGCTTTAAGTTGCGCCAGGGGAGTTTTAGGTCAGATGTTAGGAAGAGCTTCTTTACTGAAAGGGTTGTGAGGCATTGGAACGGGCTGCCCAGGGCGGTGGTGGAGTCACCATCCCTGGAAGTCTTCAAAAGATGTTTAGATGTAGAGCTTAGGGATATGGTTTAGTGGGGACTGTTAGTGTTAGGTTAGAGGTTGGACTCGATGATCTTGAGGTCTCTTCCAACCTAGAAATTCTGTGATTCTGTGATTCATATTTCTTCTCTGGACAGGAGGGAGATGGGAGGATAAAATTCAGGGCTGAAATTCAGCAAATTCAGGGTGTGGCATTGGTACTGACTGCTTAATAGTCTTGTTTGAGGATGGGACAAATGGTGACCCAAGCTGTGGTTGGAGGTTGATAGGGAAAGTTGAAGAAAAAGGAGAGGTGAAGAAAGTGTGCATAGCTGTTCTTAGTTGGTGGAGTGATTTTTCTAGTTAAAGTGATTTGGGGGTTTCTTGGGTAGAATAGGTCCTGGAAGGGTGGTCAGGAGCTGGGCTGAGGAGGTGTTACAGACTCTTCCTCTGTCATGGGAAATCAGTATATTCTGTCTTTGATATCAAAGGATTTGATAGAGAATTTTGCTCACTTTTTCTTTATAGATTAAATTTAAAGAAAATCAAACACCTCTGATATGTGAGTGAAGAGATCCTGTGGAGTTTAATGCAGAAGAAAACTGACACACAGATCTCAAGCTGATTACCTCCAGAAAGATGCTTTTCCCCTGGATTTCTTCAGCCAACACTAAGAAAATTTATTTTATGAGTAGGCAGCATGCAATCAAAAATCATAATCAACTAAAGAGGAAAAAGAAAAAAAAATAAAAATAAAAAAAAAGGAAAAAAAAAAAACGAGGCTATCTAAAAGTATATTTAGTTATATTTTTCTGCTGCAGCATCTGGCAATAGGATTTTTATTTTAAGGTGGGAGAAGCATTAATGTTAAGTAAGTTGGATTCAAGAGAAACCTCTGAATTGCGTCTGTCTGGCTCACCATTACACACTTAAGAAGGGATTGTAGAAAGCAGTCATGGATGCACCAGGCCCAGCAGAGTACTTGTGAGTTAATTTTTTATTATTATTTTTTTATTTTTTTTAATTTAGAAGAATGCAATTAAAACTGAACTTGGTAATTAACTCTGAACTGGTGAGAACCAGTTCCAGAGATTATGACTATAATGCTATGTAGCCACTGATATAAATATTCATGAGGTTTCATTGTTTTATGTGTTTTTATGAAGCACACAGCTCATCTGAAGAAGTAAAATTAAAGTACTGTTATTTAACATCAGTGTAAATAAGACTTGAAATATAGAGAAAAATATACACAGTGAAATGTAACATACATATCATGTAAATTTGTTTATGCATTGAAATATGTGTATTATGTACCTCTCTACATTATGTACAGATATTGTGTAGTTGGATTCACAGATATTCTTTTACAAGCACATACAGGACCGAGAACATATAAAATTTTCACACTCAAAAGCATAAATGCACATACTCCCAGAACCTCCACCATCCATAAAAAATAAAGATAAAATAATAATTAAAAAAAAAAAAAAAAAGAATGAGAAATGAGTAAACAAGTTTGGATCTTAATCTGAGCACCACCGGGATGACTGAAAATCATAGAAATTGACTTATCTTACCACTAAAAATCAATCAATGCATAAAACTAATAATGTGTAGTTGATGACAGAGAAAAAAAGGTGTCCTGCCTTATTTCATCTCATTCTAGCTCATGATGATCATCTCAGATGCCCACAGTGCAATTTCCTTTTTAAACATAGAATCTTCAAATATCCTAGAAAAATAAAAATATGCAGACAAACAAGGTAAAGAAGTAACAAACAAAAGAAAAGAAAATTGTAAAGTAAAGTAAAGGTCTGACCTTCAGTGTAGTGTTTGAACTAATTTTTTTTTTTTTTTTAAGTGGCTAATACAGAATTGCTTCATGTAGTGCTGCAGACCTGGAGAAGATTGTTTTAGCTCAGGCCCTCCAGTCAGTGAACACAATATTCAAATTGGAGCAAGATTTAAATCTTCTGCACTGGTATGTTCAGTTCATTTATTGTGAGGCACTGAAAAGTCAAATTCAGTATTATGTGATTAAGCTACATCTGTCTCAGCACAAGCAGTAACCATATTTCTTTAAGTTCAGCAGGTGTTTTGTAAAGAATCTAAAGGATTTTGCACAAAATTAGTGCCTATAATAAAGTGCCAGTGATGAAGAGACAGCTTTTTATATCACTGATATATTATAGTTTTGTTCTAATAAATGTCATTGCCAGATATTTCAAAACCTAAAACAGGTTTGCTGACTGAACTGTTTTGCAAGCATATTTGCTATGCCTTATTGCAAAGATGTTCTTTTATAGACATACAGTTTGGAAATTTTATTTGACACTGCTGACTACTAAATTAGCAGCTTCTCAACTTTGCCAGACTCGTGCAAAGCAATTGAGATAAAAGGTAAAATGCATAACTTCCGCATTAATTCTTGTCGGCAATGTCATAAGAATCCTCAAGATGTGTTAATTGAGCCTAGAATATGTGAAACAAATGATAAAGCCTCCCCCCCCCAAACCCTGAGATCCTTGTTCTCCCCTTACTGTCTCCCTCACTTTGTTGAGTCTGCACTCAGCCTTTCATTACAATAATGAATGATGCCTGAGTACAGCATGGTTTGCAGAGACATGTGCCTCTCCAGAAAGAAAGCAAGTCTTTGGTATACTGTATTACTTGTGAGCATGTCTGAGAGAAAAGAAGAGCCATTTACAGCTTGATGGTTGTCATTTCCTGCATTTACTGCTGGATAGTTTCTTTGGCATATGATTTCAACCATGTACAGCTTCATAACACATCAGTGTCTGGGATAGACATAATGAAAGTGAGTCACAAGGATTCCACAGAAGTTTACAAAAGTTTCAGGACACAGAAATCAAGAGATATTGGTCTTTATTTAAAGTCAGATATATGAGTATATATTTTATTATTGTTTTTATATAGAAACCCCCAAATTGAGATGTAATTCTCAGAGATTTTTTGGATCCTTTCAATGAAAGGAGGTAATTACTAAGCAGACAAGCAAAATTCACTAAATTTTACAAAAGTGTAAAGCTTTGGGAAGAAGATATACAAAATATGTTTTTTGTTCCCCCCACTTTCTCTCTGGAATCCTGGGGCAATTTTAATGTCAATTTTTTCAGTCATTTCTGGCATACTTTTTCAGCAATGTCCAAAAGCCTGAAGAATATTGAGACGTTGTGATGATGAGAGTAAAACTAGAAAAGTAAATAATTAAATGGGAAGCTCTGATTGCACAAAGTACTTGGCTAGCTAGGCCTTGGATTCTTTTAAGTTCATATTGAAAAATGCTTTTCCTTCTATCAGGAGCTTCACTGACTCTCATTTGACTCCTAAAAATTACTAGAATAGGCAAATCGAGGCTGAAAGATACAAGGAGAGATTGAACATGTAATTTTTGTATCTTAAATTAATTCCAATTGGCATACACATAAAATTTAACAAGTTGTCCAATCTTTTATTTAAGCCATGAGGGAACACCAAAAAATAATAATTTCTAAGTGAGAAATCTAACCTGTAAGGAAAAAAAAAAAAAAAAAAAAAAAAATACTGTCTTGAGACTTACTCAGTTCAACTTTTGTGTTGTTGTTGTTTGAACAACTTTTATATTAAGACCCCCATTTTACTGACATAACATAAAATATCTGAGGTATTTAAACTAGGAATGCAGTCACACTACGTTTTCCCCATTGTCATTGCAGTGAAATAAATGCTTCTCTGTTCCTGGGTGAGCTGCCCTCCAGAGGTACCTATTTCTTTCCATTGATTATGGAGGGAGCCTACTGTGGCTGTGCTTCTAACTTAGGCATCTCAGTTAGGTTCCCATCACTAGCTAGGATGAATCCAAGCCAAAATCAATAGCAATAGCAAAATCTATGTCAGACTTCTGGAAAGAAAAAAATACCAGTCTCTCTGTTTCTCATCTCCCCTCCTCCATTATGCCCTCCAATAACTTAATAAACCAGAAGCCTTCCTTCTGTGCACAGTTTCTTTGCAGTGCTCCACTGTTCTGTGTGGATAATGGTGAAAGCAAGGAGAGCATGCATAGCATGGAGATCCTGAAATGATCTCTGAAAAGTGTCCTCACAGTGCAGCTCCTTCTGCAGAGAGCCTTCCTGGGTCTGATGGACCAGTCTGCCAATGGAATGGTGACTTCTGGGCAAGTCACCATTATGGGGGTTTCACACCAATAGACAGCTAAGCTGTTGTCTAAGAACCATAGAACCATGCTGCTTGTTCCTTCCCCTTCTTCAAAAGAAAAGGGGAAGAAAATGTGCTGAAAAAAGAAAAAAAGAAAAAAAAAAGAAAAAAAAAAAGAAAAAAAAAAAAAAGCTGTGCAGAAGCAAAAGGACAGAAAAACCGGTCTCTACTTCCCATCTGCAGGTGATGTTCAATCTTATCTTGGGTAGCAGGACCCCAGTCCTTGTAGTGGGTGTTCAGGAATATAAATGTATAAATGTTTTCACAACAAGAGTCCCCTCTTCTTCTTCTTCCCCTCCAGCTTATGTTGCTGAGCATGACATCACATGGTATGGAATATCCTTTTGGTCAGTTTAGGTCACCTCACCTGGCGACATCCCCTCCTCACTTCTTGCCCATCCCAGCCTCCTGACTTTTGTGGGGAGGGAGTTGGAGAGAGAGCTTGAATGTTGTGCCACCACTGCTCAGTGGTAGACAAAATAATGGTGCAATATCAGAGCTGTTCTAACTACAAGTGCAGAGCACAGCACTAGATAGGCTGCTATAGTGAAAGTTAACTTCTTCCCAGCCAGACAAAGTACAGGATTCTTAGGTACATTTTATGTTTTTGCTGCCAATTGGTTCCTAGAATTTAATTTCAAATGGATTTATCTGATGTGAACCTGAAAAACTGAGGAGGAAGTTCCTTGAGTACCCACTTCACTCCCAGGGTTTCATTAATACATACAACAATGAGCACCAGGAAACCTTGAATTTTTGTTATTGCTCTTCTTAAGCAAGTTGAAACAGAATAACAATCAAAGCCAGTTATAAGCTCTATTCTCATAAATCTATATTTTTTCAAAAAATAATCACTTTTCCAAATATTCAAATATGCTTTTTTTTTTTTTTTTTTTTTTTTTTAGAAAAAAGAAGACTTTAGTTAAGCGTAGTTAAGCATTTTTTTTCTTATGATTTAGGTTTTATCTGTTTTAGTTTTAAATAATTTCCAATAATATTTTCAATGAACAACTCTTTCTAATAGAAAAATAAAAGTAGAAAACTCAATGAAACAATTTTTTAAAGAGATTTTCATTTGTTCCTTCTATCAGTGTTGTGCCTTGATAAAATTTTAAGAACAGGATTTGATTGTCTCAAATCTTCCTTTTTTGACAAATGGAAAGTCAAAATTCTTTATGGGTTTCATCTATATCCCAACTGTATTTGGTACTCCTGCAAGAAATATTATGAAATATAAAAATTAAAGCTATAAAAAAGTTGGAAATATATTAGAATTAATTCATTATTTCAATGCTATGAAATATATATATATATAAATATATAAATATATACATATATATATAGTAATCTCATGAATTCTACACTTGGTCATAATACAATTTGTCCGGGAAACATCAGATAGGTAGATAACTTTTTTTCTGTAAAGCCAGAGTTTGCAGTTTAGATGAATCTTTCACCTTGTTTTCAGGATACACTTCAGGAAATATGTCTACCATCTGGAGAGATTTTAAAAGAAGAAAACATTGGAGAGCTTAGAAATATGTCTTGAGTCGTGGGGTGGGGTGTGAAAGCATTTTCAACTCTTCATTAAAAAAAAATAAAAAAAAAAGTGGAATTAGTTTTATTATTATTATTGCAGATTAGGCAAGAGATTATTCATTTAAATTGCTGTGAGACAGATATCAATTACAAGGATATTTGCAGTGGTTGGTCTAGCTGGGAGACAGAATATGATTTCATGACATTTTGGGTGTCCAACATTTGAATTATTTTAAAAAAAAAAAAAAAAAAAAAAAAAAGATGTTAATTCAATTTTTTTTTTTTTTGAAAAAAGAAAAAAGACAATTCAGAAAAGGGATTTTGAGAATATATTTAAATAAATATTTGCAGTAGGTTAATATAAATGAACACTTAGTTTTATGAAACAAGTTGAATAGATAGAATGAACAAATATAAAATATTGATGCTAGTGGTTATTTTTTAGATATTTTAAAGTGCAGATAACTGTAGAGTTCTTTCTCACTTTGGCCAGGAACTTCATTAAATATCCTGGATTTATTCCTTAACATCTTTTCTGAGAGCCCAGGTCCATTGGACCTGAACCACTTGAACTATGCTAAACAAATTTAATTTAAGGTGTGATAAGTTAGAAAAGGCTATGAGAAAAGTAGTCTGTCATATATGTACTGGTACTAACTACAGCAGCATTTTTTTTGATCTTACCAGCATTTGTAAGCTTGGCTACCTATATTAATAGAATTTAATTTACAGTTTATCATTCAAGCTAAAAAAAAATACTAATGAACTCTCTTTGACATTTACAAGATTCTTGGCATTGTTTTACCTTAAGCAGCATTGGAAATATTATCCCTAAAGAAAACATTAATCTAAAAAAAAACTCCTCTGTGGTCAGACAACCCAAGAGAGCTGAACCCCAAGAGAGTTTGTAAGTGTCCATATATATTAGAGGCAACCAGGAGATGGAAACTACATAAGGCATTAGTACCTAAAATAGTTTCCCCAATACCCAAACATGCTTAAACATCTCAGTCAGGCAAAGGACATATGCAGAAAATGCTTCTTATTTTTTTGAGTTCATATATACTTTTCCCTTTAGAGCAACTTTTCAGTTTTATTCTTATCTGTATAGGTAGTTAAACATCATCCTTTTACTGTATAGTTTAACTTGTTAATGAAGTCATGTTTTTCTAGATCCTATGCCCATATACAAATATGGGCAACAAATGAGTGATACTATAAATAGAGCTTCATAAACAGAAGGTACATCTATTTAATTAAGAACACTTGCACTGTGTTGGAAAAATGGTGTTGTGGTCTTTGGCAGTGGTCAGTGATGAATGCAGAAAGTGTTAGTAAACTAAATGGGCTGATAGAGAGAACCACACACCACACACAGGAACACTCACAAGATAGTGTAGGATGATCCTTAACCTGACATAAGGTTAGCTGCTAAAAAAACAGAGATAACTTGGACAAGAAGTTAGTTATATCCAGAGCCTTACAGCCTTTTTTTTTTTTTTTTTTTTTTTTCTTAACATGGCTATGTGATCCCTAAGTGATCTTTCACAACTAATTTGAGTCTCTTCCCTATTAATTCCCTCCCTTTTCTGAGGTTATATAAGAATGCATTATTTCAGATTTAGTTTTTAGTTTTGTGTTGTTGTTTTCTTTTTAATCTTCCTTCCAAGCACTGCAGGCTACCCATTGTATCCAACTACATTATGTACTGCACCTAGCACTGTGGAGATGTGGTATTATCAGGGGATTCTAGACATTACTGAAATGCAAATTATGATAATTACAATATTGCAGCTGCTCAGCTGGTCTTTTAGTTTAGAGAGACAAAAAAAAAAAAAGTTTCCCTCTACTTTCCTCATACCCTATTTCCATCTTTATAGATTTGCAGATGTAAAGAAGAAAGGGAAACAACAATTAAAAGCCCTTGTGATTGTTTTCTGGAAGGGACAATACTTTTATAAATCCCCCTTGAAGCAGTACTTGATTTCATAATAAGTTTTTCTTTCTCTTCTGAAAGCACTTCTCTGAAGGAACCACACACATTTCAGGGAATACAAGAGAAGTTGCATGGGAGAAAGGGAGAGGAAGGCAGAGGAATGGAGGCTGATAACTTTGTAACTAAAAATGATGTCTTCAAATCCTTTTGAAAAATATCTTCTGTGCCCTCAAGCACCTATTGCACATCAGATGTTTGCAGCCTTGAGTACTGAACCAGCCATCCTCTTTTGCAGCAGATGCTTTTTGGAAGTTGCCAGCAATGTCAGTTATTTCAGCATTATTCACGTCTGGAGGCAGAATTTAATTCCTCAGCTCCTGACGGAACAGAGAGGAGGCTAGAATTTACCTACCGTTGTTAAAGCATAGGGTGATAGCAAGGCTGCAGCTGCTTGGCTCCCTCTTAAACAAACCTCCTAACCAGCCACCATGGAGCACCTTTCACTCTGTTCCCATGGCAACACCTCTATCCTCTGGTGCCCATGGTGTCTCTAATGCTTTTGACTAGTTGGATTCCTTGGCACCCGCCTCCAGTGCCAGGTCTTGTCAAACCTTATTAGACTGAGAATCCATTTCTACTGCACTAGTGGGAAAAGAAAGCAGACAAATTTAGTTCACCTGAGATCTCTCTCAAATCCCTGTAAAGTCAATTTCTCAAGTTTCTAACTAAGACGTGAACTTGCCTAGGGCAAAGACCTTCACTTGCACACACAAAAAATACATGAAATCTCCCTGCTTCACATGTGCTGTTTCTTCCTTCTTCTGTAGAGTATACATACATATATGATGATGCTTGTGCTCACAGACTAATGCAGATGCTCTTGATTGTATTTGCAACTCGAAAACACTTAACAAACTTGCCTTTTAATACATGAACAAACTGTCACACAAAAATCTTGCCTTCCAGTTTTTACATATTAGAACATCACAGGCATGCTTCCTTGCATGTATGTAACTATAACTACTTATCCGTGCTCTATAAAAATGCACAGAAACTTTCTGTTTTACAAGCATTGAAATGATTGACACAGGCCGACTTACAATACAATGCAGTGTTATTAATACACAATTTTACTTTGTCTTTTCACACACACTCATCTTCTGCCACACGATAACTCCCATAGAGTCATTATGCCTGTCTAAATACAGATAAACTTTACCAATTTAGTGGAGAAATAAAGGGCTCATTCTTACCAATATGCATGCTTATTGACTAGGACGAATAGTGCTATGAATGCACCTGGATGTGATTATATGCCATGTTCTCAACCCTCATATATAAGTACCTATATGTGTGCAAACATATTAATATATAGCAATGACCTATATGCTTGCACTTGCACTGCATCTTCGGTGGGCGTGTTTTACCAGTTAGGGGAATATTTGTTTTTAGCTTGGTCCCCAGCTGAACTTTACAGTCAACATCAAGCTCAGAGTTTGAATATTAGTGTTTAACAGAGACATGTGCTTAATGTGGCCTCCATCTCTATTTAATGCTATAGACTGATGACTTTGCTTAGCCAAGTCTGAACAAGACCTGGCTAGTATTGTCTAATTTAAATAAGACTTCTCAGCTTTTTCTGCAGAAATAGAAAAAACCTGCAGAAGATGATTCAGTACACTAAACTTCCCATTAAACCTCTTTTTAACAGAACTTAGATGACCGTATATGTTGCAAAGCATGTGTTACATGCCTAAAAATGATTCTGGGGCAGAATGAGTATGCGTGTGATTTCTATTTGAAGAAAAAGAAGAGTATATTCTTCAGGTTACCTTCCAGTATACAGGATTCTTCCAGCAAAGAATACATCAATTGTCTCTGTTAATACCCTCCCCAAAGCTGTCTGAGCAAAAAATATCTCCTTAGAACCAGGCCCTCACTGTATTTGCTAGGGCATTGCCTTTACTTAGCTGAATAACAAACAGCTCCTGATCTGTCAAAACAAATCTATTTTGTTGAAGAACTTCCTATCTTTTGAAGTTGTCTACACTACTACATGTTTACGTGACATGATTCAAATTTCAAGTGTTCTGGATTATCTCCAGCTTCCAGGAAAAGTTTGAAGCTAAGTATTAATGCTAGTTATCAAAAATATTGGGCAACAATTTCTGGAATCATTTCATTCCAGAATTGTTTTTCATGAAAAAATATCCTTTCATCAAGTTTTCAATACATTCAGGCCTTTCTTGTTAGTTATGAGCTTTAACTGGATTCCTTGGGACAGAGAACAAAAAAGAAAAAAATATTTTAAAATTATTGACCATTTCACACTTCTCTTGGTGTTCCCTCAAGGGCATAGTAAGTGATTCAGTCATTAAGACCAATCTCTACAGATATTCTTATCGCATTACCAGTCCTACAGACGTGTAGTGACGTAGAAGAATGTCTGCCCAATCAGCTTCAGCTTTCGCTTTGGGAAAGGTATTCGGGAAAGATATCAGGCTGTGGACTGCTTAATTTTTCTTGTGTGTCAGTTTTGCATAAATACATGCTTATCATTGGACATGGTTACAAATGATTAATTTACTTTATTCTGTCCACAGTAAAGGTTAAAGGAACATTTTAAAGTTTGGTGAGAGGGTAGCACAAGTGAATCTGATAATTATACTAATTGCATGACATTAGTGAAGCCTATAGGTAGTAATTTCTTTGAGACCCCTTTCAGTGAGGAATCAAAAAATCTCCTTCACAGTGTTTTTGTCAGAGATCAGCTCCATGGAGAGGACATCACCCAGAACTGGGCTGTGAGCTGCATTCACAGAACCTCTTCCCCAAATTCTCCTGGTAAGTTTCAGAAAATGTATTTGTGTTTGGAGACTGACAACTGAGCGTGAGGCTTGAAAGTGTATTTCATCTATTAATTTGGATGTCCAATGCTAACAACCATTACTTCTGTAAGCAACACAATTTTCTAAGTGGTATTGTTGTTATTAGGACAAGAAAATCACTACAACCCCTGAGCCCCACTCCACCATTTATGAAAACTCTCTACATAAGTAGGACTTTCTAACATATAGCTTTCTTCTTTTTCAGGAAATCCTAATATATTAACCCCCCAAATGTCCTTCTGCTTTCCATTTCACTCATAGCTCACAATCCTTAGATTTCAAACTTCCCAATATTAAAACTAATCATCAAAGAAAGCCAAGGAACCTGTTTACTAAGAGAACTCAGTGGTTATGCAAATACCTTAGCTTGGGCTATTTGTTTGATTCTTGTACTCTAATTGAAAGACCTGTTTTATCCCATCTTTCTGATGCATCCTAAGACAATCCACAGTTCAGCTTATCTAGTTGTAGCAATTATGTAGTTTAAAGATAATTGCATAAAATCACAGTAGTATCACTGAATTCAATTTCTCCTTAAGAATTCATAATACATAAACATATCAGCAAACTAAATTTGTGTAGGCTATTATGATTGTTTCTTACTGACAGTTTTGGATAGCTTTTCAGTTTTTCACAGCTTACTATTGGTTAGCTCTGCATCTGGGAACCCCAAATTAAAACACAGATCCCAAAACTTTTAAACTTTTAGTTTTAATCTATCCTCTTTAGGAAGTCAGTCTATTGATTACTAGAATTGAAGAGTACTTTCTGCATAAAGTGTTGAAATTCTCTGTCTTCTTCTTCCTTTCTCTCTCCCCCCCCCCCCTTTTTTTTTTTTTTTAATTCATATTTTCCTCTAAAATGGAGTTGTGAGTTTCAAATAGCATTAGTTTACTCCTTGTACTTGCATGAAGCCAGAAAAATAAGTTTTCCTAATCATATTCTGTTTTGTAATCTCAGTTTCACCTGTGCATCAAGATAACCTGAGACCATGACATTCTTACGTTAGTTGAGTTTAGAGGTAATGTTCTTTTCATCAGAAAAGTTTTAATCCCTGAAGAATAGGGGCTCTATATCTCCCTCACAAATAAGTCTAGGCAGAAAGATGGATAACCTTGATAACTGAAAATTCAACCTTGTAAAATTTCATCTGCTGAATATTAAGATGTAATTTGTACATGCACTTGTTAATTCCATTCAGAGCTCTGCCAGTGATGTTTACAAGGCTTCTGTGCATTTAACTAACTTAAACTGTATATTTCACATTCAAGACTTAAACTGTAACATTAACACATTTAACTAAAATTTGGAATAAAAAAAAAAAAAAAAGCAAAAAAAATAAATAGAATTTATTCAACTTTTTTGTTTGTTCTTTTTTTTTTTTTTTTTCAATAATAGGAATAATAGGCTTTATCATTATTATTATTATTATTCCGTACTGTTTCTAAAACCCAGATATAGATATATAGATAAAACCCAGTATAGATATATAGAACCAAAATATTTATTTGCTGTCTTTCATACTTTGTCATTTCTATTAGTGAAAAAATAAATTATTCCTTCTCCTTTGCACATTTATCATCATGTTATCTTCTTGCCTGTTTTGTTTTGTTTCTAATGCACAGCAAAGAGGTTGTGACTGGAAATACATATTGGGCAAATTTCAGCCTCTAGAGCTTCTCAGCTCTCTGGG
Organism: Oxyura jamaicensis; assembly: GCF_011077185.1. Taxonomy (NCBI): domain Eukaryota; kingdom Metazoa; phylum Chordata; class Aves; order Anseriformes; family Anatidae; genus Oxyura; species Oxyura jamaicensis. Next base: position 7,388,054 of record NC_048926.1, on the reverse strand, counting down.
AACAAGTGATTTCTACTATGAACTTTCAAAACTAAGTTTAAGCACATGGAAAAGTGAATCAGGAGCTTGAGTGCTGGTAGACTGATTGCCTGGTTGGTGCTCCTAGTAGGCTAGATTGATATACAATTCAAAACTTCAGTTAGAACATAGTATTTTCCCAACAAAACTGGGTATAAGACCTGAAGATAGGGTAGGGTCCTGGATCTAAAATCCCATTGAAGATATAATAAAACTGGGCCTTTATTAAACATTTAAGGCCAAAAGAAAGATTACAGCCTGAAAAAAAAAAAAAAAAAAAAAAAAAAAAAAAAAAAAAAGCTTTAAGACATGGGTGGAATTGGGAATGGATGTTGCAAATGCGAATAATCCCTAGAGTTTTCTTCCTTGATTAATGAGACTATTGGCTTTATTTAGAAATCCTCCATTCTATCACCTTATCCTAAAGTACTTTGTACCTCTGAGATGCACAAGGAACATGTACCTAGTCCTATTAATTTGCCTCCAGGTAGTAAGCCAAAAATGTTGGAAAAATGAAATTTATAGAATTAAATTCATTTAGTTAAATTCATGCACAAACTTACATAGTCTTTTAAGACTCTCAGGTATTCTTCTGTAATTTTCCTTCTGTAAAAGCGAGGCATATACACCTAGTTTTTTTTTTCTGTAGCAAACTGATAGATTAAGAAATTTTCAAAGATGCTTCAGCTCACATATCTTAAGCAGTTTTCATAGGAGAGTGGGTCTCCAGGTCCGATAGAGCTAATGTAGCCTTCTTAGGCTCAACATTTAACATTTACATAGTTAAGGTTAGGTAAAATGAAACTTATTTAACTTCCTTGGTTAACTCATTGATGGTCCATGCCAGTTTGTATATTAATTCAGTTAGTATTCCTTTTTATTTTTCAACATAAACTGGTGATTGATATTATTAAAGAATAGTGTTATGTAGCTGAAGTTAATGGGAGTTTGTCACTGGCATTTGAAAACTCATTATGCACCTGCACAAAACTGGATATTTCTTTATTGTAAGTTGAGAGAATGCTTACCTCTTGGATTATTAGGAAGCATTATTGTAAGAGAGCATAATAGGATTCTTTAATGAAGTATGCTCCTCCACAGATTATTATTATTATTATTATTTGATGTTATTAATTATAATTTTAATTTTAACCTCTTCACTGCAGCAACAAGAATTACAATATTAAGTTGAATAATAGGCAGAATCATTGCCAAAATACTAACAATGATCATTATACATCATAGTAGCAATGCTGTGAATAACTGCTCACAAAAGTAATTAAAACAACTATACAATGCTAGTAGTTAGAGCTGAACAAAGGTGAAACTAAGAAACTAATCTCTTCTCCAATCCTGGAAGATTTAGATGCTAAATGCTTTTGAGTATTAATGCTCACCAGGGGAAATACTTAACTGAAGACAAACAAGAGAGCCTTGGCAAGACGTTTTTGGACATAAGCCAGCCAAGTTAGGAAGATTTGTTCATTTCTTTGCTACTTATAGTCATATTTTGTTATACAAATATCCAAGGTCTTGGTCAGCCATATTAAAGTAGCAGATCACCAAGATTTTAGAGTATTTTAGTATTCATCAAGATGGATATCATTGTACAAATGCAATATATCATTACTATTATTGCTGCACATTATAAATAATGTTTGTCTAGAATGTTTTCTGAGAGAGACTGACACTGGTACAATCACTGATGTTCTCTGTAATGGGAAAAACAATTAGTTATCAGTCATTTGCCTTCCTAGGAGCGCTACATGCTAAATTACATCCCTTGTTCTTCAGTGAAGACATTCTTTCTGTAAGACTTAATATTTCTGTTGCAAGACTTTCAGACAATAAGGGTGGATCTGCTCCTTTTGCTTGCTGTCTGCATCATTGTTTTTAGAAGCTATAGTCACACTGCAAGCATGCAGGTTTGAAAGCTCTCTCTGATGATTTTCCAAAGATACTGCTGTTGTCCCAGGGAGTCAGATATGCGAAACTCAGCATGGAGCCTCAGGGAATACTGGTGACAATGTGACCTGGATGTCTTTCTAAGAGACTGCTTGTAGTACATCCAGGAATAAGGACTGATGCACGAATTACTTGGTAACATTTTTTGGCTTGTTACATAGAAGGTCAGATTGGATGCTTATTATTGGCTTTTTGAGCCTTAACAAAATATCTACCTTACTATTTGTCTATGGTCTCTGACAGCAAGAAATGCCAGGAGGATATTTTGAAAGAGAAAACATACACATAATTATGGAGGAAGAAATGTGTACCTATTTCCAATAAACACACTAAGTTTAACCTGAAGTTTATCTGGAATCTAAACCTGTCACAAGTTTGCAAATATTCTGTGTTCTGGAGGAAATATTTTTCCTGATCTCTAATGTCATCACTATTACATCTCAGTTTACAGATAAGGTAGCTTTCTTTGTGCCTCTAGCCAACTCAGAAGCCAGGAGATATAGAACAAGGTGACAAAGATTTGTAAACTTGGTAGAGTTCCTTTTACATAATTTTAGGCTAAAGCATGGTGGCTAAAGCTAAATTAGATTCCCCTTCTAATCATGGGACAAAATACATGGCTTGGCCCAAATTATGATATGTAGGAGTGGATTTGGAGGGCTGTAGAGGTCCTCCTTCACACGAATGAAAATGTGACAACTCTTTACCAGAGAAACAGCAGTCTTGATGGCTTGAGTTCTGTATTTGGGGAAAAACAATAAAAGCGTCTCTAGCAAGGGAATGTTGTTTCTTCATTTGCTCTTTAAACAAAGTGTGTGTTATTTTCTGGGTATAATAAGTTGACATAAAATTACTGATAGGTACAAAAAAATAAAAATAAAATAAATACAATTACATTCAGACAAGCAGTCCTTCAAAGAATTAGTGAGCACTTTCATATCATAGCAAGATGGTGTTATATTCAAAATCCTATTTATGGGAAAAATAAAATAAATAAATAAATAATAATAATAATAAAAACATATTTATAACTATCTTTTTATAAAATCAAGGAATTTTTTTTTAGTATAACTGAAATCTTAAGAGTGCTATCATTATTAATTCAGATCTAATATTATAGAAAAAGAACACTCCGTTTTTATCTCTTTTCCTGGTGTTATATAAACTCTTCTACTACTTCTCAGAGCTGCAAGGCTGCTGGTTTCATTCCATTTGTGGCAGGGCACTGAGTACTGAGAGTCCTTATTCCAGTATTGAGAGTCCTTTGTTTCTTACTGTCATTTATATAGCAGTATTGGTTGTCCCACACAAAGATAAACAGAAGTGAACCCTAATATCTATAGGTACCTGATAACCTGGAGAAATTGGTGTTACAATTAAACCAAGTGAGACAGCTGCCGGTCAAAAACAATTCAAACAAAAGAAACCTGACAGGCCTCAGGTCTTGGAAACTCAGCACAAAGACTGAGGTCTGTTACTAGCAATTGTAATATGGTATTACAGGATAACATCAGCTGCTCATCAGTTACTTTTCTTGATAGATTTTTTTTTTAAAATAATAATAATAATAATTTTTTTAAAAAAGTAATGAATTTTTAAACAAAAACCTCACTATATCCTTTTGGACATAATGGAATTATATTGGTAAAGGGGAGCAGATTTTCTAATAAAATCCTAATCACGCATGATTACTTTGTGTAGAATATTTTAGGCACTCTTCAGCTGCCTATCCTACTTGTAGATTAAGCTGTTTACTCATTGTTGAGACAAATATTCAGGTCTGGTTTCTGCTTCAAAAATCTTACCATCTAAGTTTAGATACATGACATGGAAATGAGAAGTGACAAGTGAACAAAAGAAACAGCAGGGGAGAGTGGGAGCACAAAAGGATAAGCTTTGCAGAATTACCATAGTTTCTTGAAGGCATGTTTGATCTCACCTAAATTTAGTCATCAAAGTTACATGTCTAGTATCAGCAAATAGAAGACCATTTTTGCATGTGGTCAAAGGAGTTAACCGTATGCTTTCAGAAGATGATTTAATAGAGAAGTTTATCTTAAAGTGTGTGAATGTCACTATCTTTGTCCTCCAACAATTGAAAAACCCTCGGCTTGTCCTACTCACCTAACTTCTAGTTTGTAAGGCTTTATTTTACAAATCTTTTATAGACCTTAAGGCTAGCTGAGAAATGATGATAAAGTAAAAAAAAAAAAAAAAAAAAAAAAAAAAAGATAATGAATTATTCTAGTGTAAGATTGTGGAATTTCATTTTGTCCTGTAAAATATTTTAGCAGTGATCCTATTCTCTTCTCTTAATACACTTAATACACTTAACTGTAGGACACTGTCTGCCATGTCTTTTCTATGGTGAGATACTTCTTGCTTCAAGATGGAATTCAGTGAGGAAGCTCTCACCCAAGCTCAGCCTTTAGCTTGGACAGATTAAATATACAGAAAGTCTCATGCTTCTGAGCCATTCAGTGGCTTCCCAGACACTCTGCAAAGTTATTTAGTAAATGGTTAAAGAAAGTTTTACCTTAAATGCATTAACATCCAGTGGTAAACAACACCAGAGCCTTGGCACAATGTGCATTTTCAGACTTCACATGACACAACAGCTCTAAGTCTTGTATACACCCAGATGAAGTTTATATATTATTCAGCTTTAACAAGATGAACAGTAAGTGTGGCATTGCAGGAAATCTTGAAAATGAAGCCTCTGCTTGTTTCTGTGTTCAATCAAATCTGATTCCACATGCAGAAGAAGAATGTGATAGATGTCAAAAATGAAATTTCGATTGTACTCCTAGTCCCTTTGTTAGAAGTAATTACTGACTTATTATATGGAAATGTTTTACTTTGTATAGACATTTTGGCATGAAAAAAAATCTTGTTTTTGTCAGGGAGTTTGCAAGATAATTTATGATTAGAAAGAGAAATATTAGGAGCCAGTTCTGAACATTTATTTTAGTTGCCAAACTTAGACTCTGCAACACTCAGAAAGCAGACATCAGACAAGTAATTCAGAATACTTGACTAATATATTTACTTCCTTCTATTGACTAGGTAAGAAATGAGGACACTTCTGTGCCCCTGAACAATGTAGTTAAGGCTTAGGAGTGTCTGAACTAGAGGGTGAATTAAGTCTTCCCAGTGGGCGCTACTACCCACCCAGTTTTCAGAAGGCTACATCTTTTTCCAAGACTGTGGATATTGTGAGGGAAAAAAAGAGGTCTGGGCGTGAAACTGAAGTTATGTAGTCTGAATAAGTTCTACAGTGACTTCAGAATGGAGAAATGTCTTCCAACACAAGACTTTGATCTGCAGCTAAAACATCTTTCTTCTGTAAATGTCACCTCTCTTTAGTCAGTAAATAACACCTACATCGCCTGAAAGGATAGGTTTTAAAATAGACAGATTTTAACATTCCTTTCTAACAGAGAGAGTATACAGTCATCTAAAGTACAACATCTTTTTTGTTTGTTTGTTTTTCTTGATAGTACAATGAAAAACGAAGGTATGAAGCAGTATTTCACCAACAGCCTTTAAACAAAACATGTAGTTGAATTAAACATAATTGCTGGAAAATCTTTTTCTTGGGTAAACAGAATTCAAAAGCAAACCTGTCCCCTCTCAAATGACACCCAAATGCCTCCACAAACATGTCGTTTATGCACTAGCAATTACACACATTGAGACACTATCTTCAGCCTCTCCAATATTTTTCACTCTGTACATGTGTTTAAGCTCTTACCAGTCTCCACTATAGGAACTGAATATTAAAATATGCTGGACAAAAATCAGCCTGAGGTCCACATATGCACCCTAGCATGTAGGCTCTACAAATGTATAGACATTTGGCAAAACACACATATAAACTTTGCTCTGTGTATTTAACATAGACTCATATTGTATAAGTGTGCTCATTGATCACACACTATAGATAATTTAAAAAGAGCAGAAGTGTAAGTTGATTTCCTCCTTACCTTAGACTCCTAAAGGACATGCAAGAATAGAAAAACAGAAACAAACTTATTGAAAAAGGAGTGGACGTAACTAATTTCTTGCTTGGATCATGGTTCCTCAAAGCTTGTGAAAAAGAAGCTTTTCACCACCACAAGGACAAACATCAAGAAATTTTAAATGAAATGATGTCCACACAGTTTTCTGCTAACAGTCTGAATATTTTTCTTAATATATGAGCTGAGAAAGTTCAGTAAGGTTTAATCAGCAGGCTTGTCAGTCACACCTGTTGTACACTTATGTCCCCCTCTTAACAGGACTTGATTTGCTCTCCTGGATTTTCTTCAAATGTTATTAATTTATGTCAAATCAACGTGGATTAGAATTCTGCTCTTGAAAATTGTAATCCCATATTCAGATCAGCTTCCATAGCACATTTCACTCAGTGATCATATTTCTTTTCAGAGAATCGTAGAGAAGTTTTGATTCTAAATTCTGCAGAAAACAAAGTGCATACACAAAAAAGCAGGAAACAGTGCAGAAAACAAAAACATAGGTATATAGCTGGAAATATTCAGATTATTTTTTTTTTTTACTATTATTATTATTATTATTATTTAATTATTATTTGAAAACACTGATAAATCAAATTGAAAACTTTAAAATTCTCATAAAATTTCCTTCATGAATTTTTTCCTAATTCTAAACAGAATGTCTATTCACAGAAATTCTTTGACATATTAGATCACTTTTGTAAGTTTTGGGTTACTAGAGGTTCTGGGTTTCATCTGTTTCAGGAGGCAAAACCCCAAACATTATTGTTTTCCTTGCTCCAGGTTGCAAGAAAAATATTTGAAGTTTGGAAAAAGTCTGTCTGCACAATAACCCCTGGGTATATAGTTCTATTCAGATCTAGAGTGTTAGGCCCCAGCTCTGCCTGCATCTATCTTCTGAGCTTCAGTTCTTTATTCTCTGTGACTCAAGTTTCTCATTTGTAGCATAGGCATAAGTTTGCTTGCTCTAGTTGTACAGAAGATGTAATTACTACTTAATGAAAACTGACAGAATTGCCAATTTCAGCTGCATATAATGTAAAAGGAGAACTGGAATTGTTAATTTCTCATCAAGAAAAAAATCTGGTTTAGATGGTTATGATACACTTGAAACATTTCAATTGATTTTTTTATCATATGTATTATGATCTAGTGTGGTATGGAATAGTACTGTATGGTATGTTATGCAATATTAAAACACAGAAATGGAAAGTAATTTCAGAAGAAAGAGCCAAAAAAGAAAGAAATGTCTATTTCAACAATGTCAAAATGTAGTATTTTGAATTGTGAGAGCTTTTATTCCATTTTTCTTCAGAACAATATTATATTGAAGCTGACCCAATTTTGTAAAGTGTTTCATTTCAGAGTGAACTGTGCATTCCTGATGGGAATATGGTTTTGTCAAAGCCTCTTCTACTTCCCCGAAAAGTGCTGTGAAATCTAAGAGCGAAAAGTGCTATATAAAGACCAAGAATTACTGTAATGGGTCTGATCCCAACCAGGCTAAAGAAGGATGACAGCTCAGATAACTTGCTCTTTTAGAACTATGAAAGTACTAACCACATTCATGTTTCTTGATTTCTTTAGGAAGGCTACAAAGATCTGGTCTTGAATCCTATATCAAATGATACCAAAGAAACACGTGAGCAGCATAATTAAGGAATGCATGTATCTTGTGGACTTATGTTTCATGGTTATAAAGTAAGAACATTGACTGCAGTATTTCCTGTTACTGGGTCACAACTTGCTCCTTTTTGCCATGTGAGCTCTGTTGTTACGCTTAAGAATACATTTCATGATCTTAGCCCCTAGGAGATGATATGAATTAATAAGATGTCTTATTAATGTCCTTTATTTTATTTTATTTTATTTTATTTTATTTTATTTTATTTTATTTTATTTTATTTTATTTTATTTTACCTCCCAACCATTATTTTTATGGAATATATTAAAATTTAATAGTTATAAAATCATTCTCTATCAGTTGTGCACAAAACTGAGTAACAGGTTCACAAGCTGTTGAAGAGGGAGTGCTGACACATAGATAAACAGAAAAATGTGCATACATTGAAAGAAATGTAATGACAGAATATTATTTTATCAGGTTCATTTACTTGGAAAACCTAACTAAAATATACACAGAGAAACAATTCTACATGCAGAGCAAGTCTTACAGATTAGAATGAATGAATTTTCCAAGATCTAACATGCAAGTTGAACCAAGCCATACCCTAAACTGATACTCAGAGTAAGATTGAAAGAATAAAAATTTTTCAGTTTAAATTGCATGAGAAATTTTTGTGTGTGATTTGAATAAGGGGTATTTGGATCAATACATGAGTGAGAGCCTGGGTCATCTGCTGCAAAGCCATTCCCTGTATGCTCAAAGTAAACACTTGACTCTGCCACAAAAGGATCTGTATTCTAGGAAGCCAAAGTGTAATCTCACAGGGTGAAGCATCATGAAAAATCCAGTAGTTATGAATGAGTGACACTAGCAAGGATAAAACAACAGGGGACCTCAACCCTCCTGCTTCAGGGCATGAATTGTTCAAGAAAGATGAAAGGCATTCTCACTCCTTTTTCCCTGAAGTATAATACTGAACAATTGGTTCTTCTGGCTGCATGTCAGAGTCTGTTGCTCTCAAGTATCATCACTGACCATCACTGACGAGAGGGCAGTAGGAGAGTGGGACCCTTGGGTGCTAATTCTTGTTTGAACACAAAAACAATACGTGCAGGCAGATGGATGCCTCAAAGCTGGAAAAAAAAAAAAAAAAAAAAAAAAAAAAAAAAAAAAACTTCTTGTGAGAGCTAGAGGTTGAGATTTGCAGATCCCTGTGCCTCTAGGTTAAATAAAGTTTTGTCATCCTCAGCCTCTGAAGTGATTAAATTTGTCCCAGTATCATTACAAAATAGAATTAGCAGCAATTCAAGGAGCCACAGTAGCCTGGGGGTGGTTTCAGCGGATACAGATACACAGTTCTAATAACGAGGGCTGAGAATGACATGTCACAATTACTGTTGGTGCTGCTGTTGATTTACGTCAATACAACAGTTCCATGGCAGCCGTCATTCAGTTTTATGCTGATTTCCTGGCATGTATTTCTGAATATGTAAATGTTACCAAGGCACTGGGATGTGTTGATGGGTCACAGAGATAGATCCATCATTTTGTGAAGGAAATAATACAGTGAAATTGGACATTAGAATGAGGTTTCTGACAATCAAACTTCAAGCAGAGGTAAGGATAGAAAAGAATAACAATAACAACAATAACAACAAAACACCAAAACCACCAAAACAATCAAAACCACCAAAACCACCAAAAACCACCAAAACCACCAAAACACAACAAAACAATCAAAACTGCAAAACCTGTGTTCATTTTAAAAATAAAAGTAAAAGAAAAGTAGACCTATTTTAAAGAAACTGTGTAATGTAATGTAATATTTACAATGAAGAAATAACACTTGATGATTCTATGAGACCTCTTCCAGTCCCTGTGTTTATGAGAAGAAATACACTCCTTACTTTCATTATTACTTTGTTGAATAGGATTAGTCAGATTAGTCGTAAACTGACCATCTTAGTGTTTTTTTTTTTTTTTTTTTGTTTTTTTTTGAGGATAGAAAGTATTAGAATTTGAGCCGATTCTGTGATTCTGCTGACCATTTTTTTTTTTTTTTAATTATTATTATTTTTCTGATTGGTGTTCCAAAGACATTAAATCCATCAGATTTAGTGTAAGTTACTACAAAATATTTTAAATCTAATTCAAAATCAAGTTCACAGTGATGCTGAAATGAACTTCATCTAATCTTTTGTCTTAGAATCAGCATAGATATTTATTTCATTTCCCCAGCAGAAGGTAAACATTAAAAACAGTCATTAAAACAGCTAAAAAAGAGGTAAGGTTTTCATGGGATGGAAATTTAGCATTTTTAAACAAAATATTTTCTCTGTGTGACTCAATATCATGCCAGTTTTTCAGGCCAAAATAGAGTTTGCTAGAAAAAAGCTGTTTTTGTTGTTGTTGTTTGTTTGTTTAATCTTCTAAGTGGAACATGATGTTCCACAGAAAGAGTTTCTGAGTGTATGTCCATGATATATAGCTGTGCCTAGGGGCTCACATTTATGAAATATCTGTTCCAGGACATATGATTATGCATACAAAATTATAATGTGAAATTATAATTATTATCACATATAAATTATATATGATATTAGTGTCATTATTGCATGTTGAAATTTTCTCGGAAGATATCATGTCTAAGTTAGCAATACTGAGAATGGACCAAATGAGGTTCTTGGATTTGACAAGATACAATACAATAAATGTATTCAAAATACATTTTAGAATATTTATATTTTCAGTTTGATCTAGTACCTATACTAGTACAAACCACACTTTTCTTATTTAGATTCACCAAATATCTAACTGATACACAGTTAAAATATAGAAATGTAAAGATTTATCTTTGTTCACTTTCTCTGCTTCATTTAACAACATTCTTCTTACTACCTCCCCACCTCAGCTCTGAATTTAAATTTAGTTGGCTAAGTGCTACAAAAACACAGGAGTTTTAAGATTCTTTCTAAGACCTTGTGCCACCTCTCAACTCCAATGTTATAATTGTCTGAGAACTTATAGATATTTTTTCTTTTCAGCTTTCTTTGGCTGACATAAAGGTTGACAAGCCTGGTGACACAATGGCTATTATTTCAAGTAGTTTCTAAACAATATCATTTTCTGCTTTCAATAAAATTATAGGTTTCTTTATTTTTTTATGAAACAATGGCTCTCAGCTTCCATGCTATATTTTCTGGGCAAATTTCCGATGAGACTGCCATGATTAATGCAATTATTGTTGTTGACGTCAATGTAAACATATGCTATGCTGAAATCTCCATTCATGGTGTCACTTGCAAGGATAGAGTTATAAACACCTTCTTGTTATTTAGTCTGACTGTGTAAAACAAATAAATAAATAAATAGAAATATAAACACAATGAAATAAAATAAGCTGCTAATTCAAAATGCATCCAGATAAATAAGAGCAACATTTATAGAAATGCACTGGTGAGAGATCGGCTGTGAATGTGAACAAGGAGCTGATAAATTCTCATTACCTGCTTGGGGCTGACAACTGAAATGACCTGCTAGGCATCTGCTGGAAATTCAATCAGGTACCTGCAAATAGCAGGCATCCCAACATGTGTAGACTTTCACTTAGCGTTTAGGTGTTCCATCCCTGTGCAGTCAGGAGTGGAGGAGGCCTGTCAAAATTTCAAGCTCGTCTAAGGCACAAGGAAACTTAAAGGCTTTGCTGTATCCCTTTTCCTTCCTACTTGTGAAATTTCTTTCCTTCCTATTGTGAAATTTCTGTGTCTTAGTTTCTAATAAGCAAATCCAAACTTACCCATGTTTTATGGGATTTTGTTTTTAATGTCCTTTAACTGCAGCCAAAAAAAAAAGAGCTCATGATTATAGGGCAGGAAGATATTGGCTCCACTCAGGTAAGTCTACAAATGGTTAAACTGAAGAAGTGATAACTACAGTGCTGATAGACAAGATTTTTTAGGTTAACTCAAGAACTTTTTTCTGGCTCCATCCATGCTGAAGGCATTACCTTTCCAGTCAGAGCTCTCTCTCTAGCCCCGTTTATGTTCTGAAATCCCTAGAACCTCTTACTGAAACTCCTTGATATCCTTTCGCATTCAAAAAAACTTAACCCAGCCTCCAAATAAACTTACATATGACATCTAGGTGTTTTTGTGTGTGTGTGTATTTTTTTGTTTTGTTTAGTTTTTATTTTTAATAGGCTTAGGCTTCTTTTAGGGGAGAGAGAAGGACTATTAAAATGTAAGGCTGCATCCATTCAGGTGCTGAGAAGATCCCAAAAGAATGGTGGGCAATTACCCTGAAACGGGAAGGAGAGAGGCTGAGATTACATTTCTGTAACCTCAAAAGTGAAATCAATTAAAAGAGTATTAATATAACTCACACAGGATTTTGGACAGCTACTAGCAAATGTGGCCACACTTGTGCAAGGAAGATAAATGTCAAACCAGACCAAGTTGCTGAGAATCCCCAGAAATAACATAGGAAAGTGAGAACTTATTTTAAGAAATTAATTTGACTCATTTAGATCAGCAATATGAAGGCAGAAAGGAAAAAAAAAAAAAAAAAAAAAAAAAGTTCCTCATTAAAGAAATAAACACTCCTAGTTGTTCATTCAGCTTTACTAATGTCCTGTTAAACAAATACATTTAATAAAACTGACTAACCAAAAATAAACTGACTAACCAAAAATAAACTGACTAACCAAAATTAAATAAATAAATAAATAAATAAATTGCTAAATATCAGTGAAATGCTATTCTGGAAAAGTCTCCCATCAGGCACAGTGAGTGCAGATTACCTAGGTAATCTGAGATTTTGTAGCTGTTTTTTTTTGTTGTTGTTGTTGTTGCTTTCTGGCTTTTGTTTTAAGAATAATTGTGACCAGTTTGTTAATGACATTATACATAACTTAGCTTCCCATAACAACAGGGGACGGAACCCTGTGATAAAATTCCCTTCCCATCTTACATGTTCCTAGATATTATATATTATAGATATTATACCATTAAAACAAACAACCAAGAAACCCTAACATCTCTTTGATAGAGTGCCTAAATGCAAACCTATTATGAAGTGGTTGATACACTCAGAAATTTTGCAGATGAGACATATCCAAATCTACACAATTAACGACACTGCAGGTATCTTCCACCTGATTAAACCAACTACATATAGCAGAACCTTGAGCTCATTCAGGCAAGAAAAATGGCTCTTATGAATTTTATTTGAATTTTCTGCTCCAGATCCTTACTCTTGAACATATCTTAATAATTTAGTTGAACAACAGATTTGTCTGTGTGAGACTGTTTGGTAATGCGTTCTTGTCTACTAAGCAGTCATTAGGCTGCCTGCCCTAATGACTATGATACAGATGTAGAATTCAAGGAACCTGGGTTTTATTATGTCATTAATTCAATGCAAGATTTTTGAACAAGTCACTCTCTTACAATGAGAACTTTCATAACTTTGGGTAATTCTATGAAAAAGGTGGATCACAGTTGTCATGTGCATCCAGCTACTATTTCCTTTGGGAAATGCAGGTTTCTCTCCATTGGATATAACAGGAGCTTAGACTGCTGGTCAGACTTACACATCTAACTTTTAAACACTTTCAAACACTTCAGTTAGATCAATATTTCTGACTATGTATTTGCAAAATTATAAAATCATATTTGCATTTAGAGGTAGCAATTCATATCCTCAAAATCTTCCTCTCCCCCTCTTCCCCCCCCCCCCCCCATCCACAGATTTCAGTGTTAATACTGTCTAATTTGAAAGAGAAATAACACTCAGAAGCCTGCCCTTGTAGGTTAAAATTAAGTCTGTTCAAATTATTACTAACATCAAGCTGCTTTGTAATTAACTTTATAACACGATCTTATTTAATCTATCAGCCAAAAAAAAAAAAAAAAAAAGTCTGAAAATTCAGAACAAGTCAAGATCTATTCTATTTTGTTCTTCTCCAGTCTTCTTCATGTACTGCCTAGAATAATAAAGTTCCTGAATGTTTTTGTTGAATTGACTGGAAAAAGTGTAATGCTTGGGACTAAATTTAATTCCTTTAGGAGATCTTTTCCATGGAAAAACGCAGATTGTTTCTGCATGTAAGTTTCTCTTACATGCAGTCAAATCTTAAGGATACAAAAAGAAACAAACAAGCAAGATCCCTCAGCATCTTCTTTAACTTTAAGTCACTATAGCCATTTTATAAGCAACACCTTTGACTAGATCAGATTCATATCAGTAATTTGAGCAAAGCAAGATGATTTCAAATAATTTTGCTATCTCCAGAAAGAAAATACATTTTTCTAGCTCTAAATTTGATAAGAGGATGACAATAAAATTGAGATTCTAAAAGCCTGACTGAAGAGAACACTTGTTTCAGTCCCTATAGCAAAATTGATAAGAAATTGTAATATCAAGAGACATATTTAAAGGTTGTGTTTTTCTCAGTTCATTTCCATGATGTTGGACTTGCCCTCCCTGAAAAACCCTGAAGAAGATGTAGTTTATGAGGGTGGCTCAAGTGTGATAAAGAAGATGCAAGTTGAGGACATGAAGTGTTAGGTGCCCTTGAGGAGTGGATGGGCTTCAGTGCTTTGCAATAATTTATGTTATTAAGTTGAATTATTATTAACACTTGTACAACATAGGGACTGGATGAGTAAAAGTAGAGAAAAAAAAAATAAAAATCTACACATGAACAAAAGTGAAATTAAAATGCAATTACTGCAAGAAATTTCATAACACTTAATAACTTTAGATATGTATGTAACATATGCTAAAAAAAAAAAAAAAAGTTGAAGAAAACGCCATCATGTCAGATAATCCTGATGCCTCCTTCAATTCTGATTTAACATTTGAAAAAAAAAAAAAAATCAGTGTTGACCCACCAAATCATGCAGTGACCTGCTTCCAAAAATGATTCCTTAACCATTTGCAGCTTGAGTCTATATTGTGTGTCCCACTGAACAATATTTAATGGGTGTCAACAGACTTGCTGATGTAGGGTAATTGTGGTAGCCACTTCATAAAGACATACAAGATACATCTAGACTATCGATAGAAATATATTTTCATTTATATATGAATGAATTATGTACTTAATATTTTACAAGTACATATAGTTCTATATGTAGTTCATATATTGACACATATTTATCGATACTTCTTACTTGTGTCTGAGTGCATAAGTGTTTATATTTGTATGTGGCAGTGGTGGGGGAGGGATGTGAGCATAGAGGAGGAAATATATAGATTTTTGGAAAAAAAAGACCTAATTCTATTTGTTAACAGATAAATGCATTCCATTAAATAGAAGCCCATTATTTCTGTCAGAAACACAGCCATGCAATATCTGTAAAATATTATATTTCTACCTGTAATTTGCTATCTCTCTTTTACTCCCCAGTTTGATCCGTTTGACCAAAGATTCATACCTTTTTGATGCTTTTTATTACTTATGTTTCAGAGGAAGAGGCAGAGGAAGAGACTCACCTTTCGCAATTGCTTCGATTACTAACACATGTACCTCTGAAGATAATGTTCCAAGTTGCATGTTATGGGAGAGGAACATAGGATTACATTGCCAGGGTCAGCAATGAAAACAAATCTGTGCCATCACTTTGTCTAACTGTTTTGACTGTTGTTACAAGACAACAATACATCTAACAGAGAAAAATATCTACCTCTCCAAACCTGTCATTACCCTTAAGGTAGGCTTCTGCAGACCAGTGCAAACTCTTCTTAAGTGACCTGCAGAGATTAGTTTGGACTTTAAGTCATATTAAACATGGCTCTATGGCATTATTTCTGGAGTTGGCTCATGTTTGGCAAAACCAGTGTACATAAAGCTCAAGGTTTTTTTTTTTTTTTTTTTTTTTTTTTTTTTTTTTTTTTTCTCTGAGTTCTTTTGGAGTGTATTTGTATATATTTGGCACAAAAGCTCAAGTTAATATACCCACAAATTCTGGGAACCAATAGCTTATTCAGATTCCTAAAAGATAATAAATGTACAAGTACTGGAATGCAAGATACCTTGAAGTGATAAATGAGCACTGACTCTCATGATCATATTTAAGAGAAATGATTTGGGGTACCTCATGTTTAATCTAATGATCCATAAGGCTTCCATAAATTCCATAATTCTGACCATCTTTCTCTTCACTAATCCTCATAATATCTGTTTTATTAAAGCTTACCTCAGAGAATAACATCCCATCTTTGTCACAGCTCATGTTCCCAATATGTCTTTACTAGGGTGTTCACTACAAATATCAGTACTTTATCTTTCCAAAATTTATTTGTCAAAGAGACAAAGGTATAATTAGAGTAATATGCCATTCATAGTTACTGCTAGCATGGAACAGTGCCAAGGAGCTCTTATCCTCAACTTATCAACAAGTGGGGGAAGCCTTAGCTTTGCACACAACATCAGATCATTCCACTGTAATAGCAGGGTGGACAGCCCTGTATGCATCAGGACCCGCATGCCATAATAAGGCCTGACAGTTTTAGAACAGCACACTCTTCTGCTGGCTAAATATGTCAGAAACCTAAAAGGAAATTGCCACAGGAAAAGAAAAAAAAAAAAAAAAAAAAAAAAAAAAAAAAAAACTTTGGAAAGAACTTTAAAAAATATATTTAAAATGTATTAATAAAACTACAATGCCAGGTAGGTTGAAAATGAGGACATGAGGACAAGGGAGAGACAGTGAATGAAAGAATGGGGAGGCAAGTAAATGAGAATGATACAACGCCCATTACAGCTAATTGGATCCCAGTCTATGGTATGCTTGACTTATTTAGACCAACCTAGATCTCTTCCGAAGGAAAAGTTCACACAGGAAAATCAAAGCCAGAAGACCAATTGTCCCCACTCAGTCCAAAATTTGAGAGTCCATTTGTCACAGACCCTTTCTCTGTGCATGCTCATGTCTTCATGAATTAATACAAGCCTACATTGATGATCCTTAAGGGTCCCTTCCAACTCAGGATATTCTATGATTCTATGATTCTATGATTCTATGATTCTACATATGAAAATCAATGTTTCCTATACATATAAACACTGCAGATCTGAATCAATCCCTCAAAGCCAAAGAGGGTTAAATATTTAAACAAGCTATGTATTGAAATGCATTTTTAATACCATGAAGTCATTCTGATGAAAAATTACTCAAGAGCCTTCATTACTGAGTTTAGAGAGTAATGTGGTATTATTGGAACAGATGGCACAGCTGTGAGCAGCCTCAGTCTCAGCCCTCCCCCCGGGGTAAATCCAAGTGCCACTCCTGTGCAAAGTCATCCACTGTCAGCCAATGGACTGAATGGATAGATGGCTGCATCTAGCTTGCATATTCATACATGACAGCCAGGACAGCTAAAGTCTTTAAGAACAGTCTCCTTAAAGAGAACAGTGCCTTCTGTAGTCCTTGTTTCCTATGTGCAGTGGAAAGCGGGGAGGGGAAGAGGAAAGCAAGGCCATGAGCATTAAGAATGAACTTGCTGTGCTGCTCTGTGACTTAATTGCTAGGATTATGTGGTATCATTATGTCAACTGCAATTGTCTCTGTTAATTTCAAGCTGGCATCTCTTCCATCTCCCCCCTCCTTGCCTCCCCGTCTTTCTTCTCTCCCTCTTATTGAGTGGGTGTTGAGAGAGAGTGGTAAAAAAAGGAGAACCATCCGGACACATTCTGATGATTATTAATTAAACAAAAAACAAAGGAAGAAACAGGAGAATGTGAAGGCAGGGTCTGTGCTGTCAGAATCCTAGGAGGGATTAGCTGAATGGCTATTAACACTGTCACAGCTGCAGGAAAGAGCAGCCTCACACCTCAGGAGAGTACTTCTGGAGCTTTCCCTTGCACTGAGTTTTCAGCTGGATAAAGGCACAGAAAACGCCCCTTTATGATTAAGGGCCTGGCTCCTAGATTTATACAATAGTGTCAGATTCATCACTTTCCCTGTTGTCCATGTTTTAAATATTGCATAAAAAGAGAGTGCACAGGCCCTCAAAATTGCTTTGCACTGATGGAATTTTTTTCTGTGGAATGACTTTTAGTTTATGTGTGCACTCCTTTACCAACCTAGCAAATAAGATAAGTTTTCTGAAAGGTTAATATTATTGCTGCTTAACAACATTCTGTCATGCTGGATGGTATTTTGGAACAGAAGCCAGAATCCAGAGTAAAGAAATATATTTGGGGAACACCTGCTGGAGAACCATCAATCTTGTAGACTCCATCAAAGCATCCTTCCATAGATCTGAGCATCTTTTGTGAGCTGAAGTACTTACTTGAGGTCAATGGTCCAGAATGGTATTAATATGTTATTTTTTAATTCCATAAACTAGAAGTAGAGATACAGAGCATTTAGTGATACCTGTTATATTTTGTAGTTCCTCTAGAGGTTTTCCTTCTGAACTTAAAAATCTAATTTTTTAAATAGGGTTTCCGTCACTTTAGTGAACCTCCTTTTTCAGCATTGAAGTCTTTCCCTGAGTGAAAGTAATCAGGACTGTATTCAATATTCTAGAGGAGATAACATAAATTACTTGTATAACAGCATTAGCTCTTCTTTACCATTAATACAGACACCTATTTCACATCTATTAAGACTGCATTTAGTTTTTCCATAGCCATGTGGAAGCTTCAAAGTCAAGCTGTAATCAAATAAGACAAGCAAGTCTTTCTCTTCCTTTGGACTTTATTAAATAAATAAATTGCCAGTTCTTTCTAAAGTTACATTTTCTTAATCCTTTAGCATGCAATCTCTGATCTGTTGTTGTTTCTATTACTTCAGTTTCTGAGAATTTTGGATGGTTAATCATGACTTTTCTGCTTTGGCATTCTGTCTAAATTGTGTATCACGAGGAAATTTCTCTATCTTGCTCATGATTTGATACATATGGAACATCAAAAGAAGCAGCAAACACCCCTCCCCCTCCAAAACAAAACAAAACAAAACAAACAAACAAAAACAAACAAAAGAAAACCAACTTGTTCTTTTAAAATCCTTAAATTGAGATTTCAATAATATCAGACAAGTAAATTAAGCATCAAATGAGGTCCAGAGAGAGAGAAAAAATATAAGAAAAAGGATTACCTTAATTTAAATTCCATGATTCTCTAAGTAAGCATAAGCAGCAGATTTTAGAATCCAATATAGATATATAGTTTTTGTTGCCAAATGTAAAGTGGCATGTTTATTTCTGGTAAGTAACTAAGATTTGTAATTTCTATTCCTTTGTATTCCTTTTTTTTTTTTTTTTTTTTTTTCTTTTCACACCAATTGCTAGGTATTTTTGCTTAATTTTCATTTCAGCAAAGAAAGTTGCATTAACTCACTTTTTATTTGGAGTAGGCTAAGAATATATGAACAGTTATTATGCTCAGCTGACTAACAATAACTCCTTAAACAGCCACAGCTCTATTGATTTCTAAACAGTACTAGATGGCAATGATTTGTAGGCATCACAGGAAGGGTAGATTTTAAAGTGGAAATTTACAAAGGGACACAAAGGTGGCAACATGGATTTTGATTTTCAGGATTCTACAGCAGTGAATATTTGATCTCAGAAAGGATAATATTTATATTGGAAAAAAAAAAATAGAAGGGAAAATGATTTATTGTGTGCTTAAGGTATATTTCAAGCTCTTTGGAACATGGGAATTTGCAAACTGGATTAGAAACAAGGACTGTGTATTCCTGCCTTAGAGAAAATCATTTTCTATTCAGATAAGTTTGCGGCACTATTCTTGGAGCTACACAAAGAGATATTTTCTTATTTTCTAATGTAAAGTTGCTGTATGTTGCTGGTAAATTTAAAATAAGAACCTAATCCTATCATTATACAGGGGTACTTTTCCACTTGCTTTATTTAGTTTTAAATAAATGACATTTCCTAGAAATCAAAAGGCTATAAGGGAGATTAAAGAAAATGGAAGGATTCAAACTAAAATTCAGCACTCAAAGCTGTGATGATCATCAGACATTTTAATGGCCTTAACAATTGCTGCAATTTGTGTTGAACTAAACTGCCAGGCAGACATGGAAACAAGTTTAGAAGGTGCCACTTTTCTAAAAGAAGTCTCTATTAACAGGGGAAGATGCCACTGGGAATGGAGGCTTCCTGTGAATTGAAGCATATTTGCAAAGCCAAGCAACTCTTTAATATTATTTATGTGTTTTAGCTTCACATACGTTGTTATTTTACCTTAGTATTCATAGAATCATAGATCGTCCTGGATCAGAAGGGACCCACAAAGATCATCGAGTCCCACTCCTCTCTCCTCACAGGACTACCTAAAAATTAACCCATATGTCTGAGAGCATTTTCCAAACACACCTTGAACTCTGGCAGGCTTGGTGACATGACCACTTCCTGAGGAGCCTGTTCCAGTGCCTGACTACCCTCTTAGTGAAAAACCTTTTCCTATATGCAGTCGGAACCTCCCCTGATGCAGCTTCATGCTGTTCCGTTGGGTGACATCACTGGCCAGCAGAGAGAAGAGTGCAGTGCCTCCCACTCTGCCAACCCTCATGCATATTTTTGTGAAAACAACCACCACAAAAACCATCTCTACATGCCTTGCTGCAGGAAGACTTGTGTAGGCACTGGATAATTATCATAGCTGACTGGTTCTCAGCTAAATCTTTCCCAAAAGAACCTCACTGCTATATTCTGGTACTCGGGACAAGCACATCTTACCTTGGTTGCTTCACTGTGTTAAGGCAACTTCACAGTTTTTGTACCCATAATCATAAAATCTTTAAGGTTGGAAAAGACCTCCAAGATCACCCCTAAAATCCCAGGATGGGTTATGGGTTTGCATAGGGGCTCCACCCATGCCCCTGCATTTTTGAAGTGTTCTCTTCAGTTTTCTCTTTTTTTTTTTTTTTTTTTTTTTTTTTTATGTGGATTTAATTCCATTTACAAGGCTGAAAGCATTAGTATAAAGAAGCTGGCAAGCAAAAACCCTTTCTGGTTGGAAGGGTAATGGAAGTTTGCTCTGTTATTTTACCAGGATAAGAGTCTGATTAGCACTAATTACAGTTTGAAATATTGAGGGAAATTTTGAGTAAAAATGCAAGATGTCCTTTAAAAATAACTGTTGCAATGATAATGCTATTTGTCTTGAAGTAACCAGAATAAAAAAAAAAAAAAATGGTTTTTCTATTGTTGGAACTTTTTTTTTTTTTTTTTTTTTAAGTGTCATTTCATTGTATACTTGCATATAAGCCAATTTATATCTGGTGCTGTTTTGTCACCTGGCATTCAAGCTGAACAATAATATCAGAAAGAATTGGAAAGGACTAGGGAGACAGCAGAGGGAAACAGAGAAATTCTTAACAGTGCAATTATACATATTGATCTATTTAGAAAGGAACCACAAGAAAAAACTAATTTTCCTAATGATTACTGAGGGAGATAGTCATATACATACCTCTCCCCTATATGCACACAATAATTGAGCCATAAGCTACCTCACCTAAGCTTATTACTCCTTCATATGATATCAGCAGTATTGTGCTAAACTGAAGAGTATTTACCTACAAAGTAACAGAACAGCAGAAGCTAGCCTTTAAAGCAGCGATGGTGTCCTGGCTCACAGGATGGTGGTCTGAGCAGCCATAGGTGTGTGTGTAATAGAGAGCAATGACTTAGAAGGCCAAACCTGCTACAGCTTTGCTACAGAAGCATATGTGAGTTTACGTTTAAGTCATCTGAGTATGTTCTGGTTATACACCCAAAAAAGCGTGTGAACAGCAGCCATCAAGGACAGGTACTTGAACTTTACTAAGGAAGACAGAGCTATTAAACTGGAAGTCCCTGATGGAGTACAGTTCCAGCTGTGCCTCTCTGTGGAACGAGTAGAACTGTCTCACAAAGGAAGGTGACTAGTTACTTCTGATTCAGAAGGGCATTTCTAGTTAAATCTCACATACTTAAAAATCAGTACTTCAAAAGTATATAGCTTTTCTAATACAATATCAGACTTTTAAGACATTATGATCAAAATAGTTACCTAAAATTTCTTTGGCAGCTGATGACAAAAATCTCTCTTTCCTCTTCAATATCTTCAGCATGATTTATATAAAAAGGGAAAGCCTATGAAGCAGTCTTTTCTCCATTTATATGTTCTTCCCCACTGCAGCTTCCTACCCTCTCTCCCCTCAGTATACCATTTTCTTCTCTCCATAGCTCCCATAAGAGAAAATTAACCACTGAGAACTGTTTTGTAGTTTTTGTTGTTGTTTGTTTTTTCCTAATCAATGACTTTTAGGTGCTAGCACCCTAAGCAATACTTTTGGCACATTGGCAGATAGACGTTTTTGCAAGTGAGGTCTTGAGTAATTCTAAGAAAACATTCTGGCAGGTGAAACTTGAAAGTGTCTCTTGTGTTAGAAAGAGAATATCTACAGCAGTGGCTCTCAGCCTTGGAGAACTGGAGTGACACTTCATCACTGAATAGAGCCACATGCTAATTTATCCTTACATTGTGTTATGCTGTTGCCTCATGTTGGGGTCACTATCAGAAACTATTGTATGGTGATTTGACATGTCATTAGGTTCAGGGTGAAAAATCCACAGGAGGAAGAATAAGAACATGCTGTTTTACTCAAAGTACTTACCCAGCAATTGCAGTGAGTTAACATCATTATAATTTACATTTTGAATTTCCATGCCCTTCACTGCCTTTTGTTATGAACTTTCTTCTAACTGCTTTTAAGTTTTTGGGAAGTTCCTGTTGACTTGCACTAATTTTGGAATGGACACCAGAAGAGTAAAAATAACACAGTATACTGTGAACCTTTGATGAATAGCTAATTAGTTTTGTTTTTACGCTGATGTTTTTCCTCATGCTGTTTCAGATGAATGCCTGCCTTGTTTTTTCCTCAGGCACTGAGACTACATGGTCATACTACCTGTTATACTGAGTTCGTCCATGTCTCCGCAATATCAGTGAACCCTCTGGCCAATTTCAATCAAATTTGACAGAATGTGTAAAAGTTAGAGAGATTCAGATCCTACAAATGTCATAAGGGAAGACAATGAGTATACAACATGATTTTTTTTTTTTTTTTTTTTTTTTTTTTTTGTTCTTATTAGTTACCAAATAATGCATGTCTTTTGAATTAATTCCATGTAAGATATCCAGGAATCTAAGTGACAGAACCAAAGACAGGGAGTGAGAGGCAGATGTTATGACACCTGAAAGGAAATAAAAAGCTTCATTTCAGCACAGCTGTTCTAATGCCAGTTAATCTGTTATTAGGTTAAAAATCATAAGCAATCCACATTTCTCACTCTTTTTTTTTTTTTTTTTTTTTTTTTTTCAGAATCAGTGTTTTGAGGACCAGTTACTAGTTTGCACAAGTGATATTTCTGACTACTCACATATGATAAATATGTTTAAACTGTAAAGAAGACAGTTCTTATAGAGGAACATATAAATAGTGAAAATAGTTTAATACCATAGTTTGGACTGAACCTGAAGAGTTTGAAAAGTCAGCTCATTGCATGGTCCAAAGAAAGGACAAAGAAGGTCATCATGAGAGGTCTGTGAGTACCATGCAAACAACAAAAGACAACACATCTTTTCTTCTTACTCCTTGGAGAGATCTTCTACTTATGGTAGCACATAACATCCCTTGGTATGGAAGGGAAGTGTAGTAGGTCAAAAGAGAAAAACTGTGAAGGTTTCTAGATTGACCTTAAATTCCTGCTGTACTTACATACAGGTTTCTAAAGGGTTTGTTATTTTAATTTATATGATAAAACAGGGTGACACAAGGGAAGATTATCTTAAAGTGAGATCTCAGCTAATGATGTCTGAGAAGAATCACAAGTAATCAGACTAATATGGATTGTCTGTATCTGAACTAAGGCTGGTAGACCACTGACATTGAGCTTTGTGGACATAATGGATCTGTTCACCATGAGATTAAGCATATTTGTGTCATGTTCCACTGGCTGGAATATGCCACGTAGAGAAACAATCTCATAAGGAGCTCTGAACTCATGAGGGACCATTGTAGTAAGACTTACTGAATAATACAAACCATAGAAATTAACTAAATCAATACTCATTTAAATTAGCTAACTTATTTAAGGTAAGAAAAATGAATAGAAACCTTCCTGATTTCAATTAGAAGATCTTAGGGAGGGAACATGTATATCAATGTGCAATAAATCAGTTGAAAGGTGAAAGACTGCTTTTATAGAACAAAACAATGACAACAACAACCTAACAATACCAAACTCCCACCACATTCTAGTCTAAATAGCTTAGAGTGATCTGATCTATATTCAGGTAGTAACATGATACACTTCTAGGTGTAGCAACGTCAGTTTCCCCCACTGCTATACTTATCAAGAAAAGTTAAGATACGAGGTAGGTGGGAAAATAATAATAATAATAATAATAATAATAATAATAAATATCCAGCATTCAACAACTAGAGTTCATACATCTGGCAACTAAACAGAAGGTCTTCCTGTTACCAGACTTCTGCTCACTGTAAGAACATTTAAAGTAGGATTCATTTAAGTTAACTTTAAGTGTTGGCTTAGCCAAAGTTAATTGGCTCAGCTCCCTTTGTAGTCAATGCAGTCAGAACTGGGCACCTCCGGGGTGTGATTCATTGCAGATGTCTTGGAGCCTAGTGAGTCACCACTTGAGACACCTCTATGATAAAGCAAGCAGTCTTACACTTTGATAACTGTTGGAAGTGCAGATCAAAACTCAATGACTATCTTAGGCCAAATCATACCTTAACATTTCCTGTTTATCTAACTAGATCAGGCTCCTTTAGTCTACCAATAAGAGCAATCTTTCACTAAATTTTGCAGATCTTCTCTGCATTATTTCCAATTTGCAGATCTTCTTATTGCTTTGGAGACATAAGAAATGAACATACTGTTGGAAAATCAGAGCTATGTTAAATAAAGAAATATTGCAATTAGCTGTAGTTTGCCTTTTGTATATTGTGTTCATACTAATCCTTTTGACCACTACGATGAAATTGTTTTCAGTATCGCTTATTCTCAAAGCTGAGTTTCCTTGATCTTTAAGAATAGATTATGTTCTTCATTTCTAGATACATATCTATACATTTTTAATGTATATTTATATATATATGTATATATATGTATGTATGTATAGATTTGTACGTATGTGCTGTTCACCTGCCAAGTGACCAGTTGCAAAAGTTTTGAGTCTTTGTTTAATGCCCCCTGTTAAGAGAACATAACCAGGGTAATGTTCTGCTTAAAAAAACACAACTTTATTTTATTTTATTTTATTTTATTTTATTTTATTTTATTTTATTTTATTTATTCATTTATTTATTTACTGCAGGGGTGATCTCTTGATTTTACTTCAGTTTGAGACCTAACATATTTTGAAGATAATATGTTGACTTTGTAGTGCTTTCATTTCTTAACAAAAATGATTATGATATCAGATCAAATCTCTAGAAATTTAAACATTAAATCATCAGAGTTGGCACTATCAGTCTTCAGCAGTACGATACAAAAAGGCATCAAATTACTGTAGACAAGGTCTATTTTTATAAAGCAGTTTTGTCTGATATTAGTTATATTACCTTCCTTTAATTCTGTGTTAATTAAGTCTCATATTAGCCATTTTATTGTTTGCCTTAGGTTAACTTTAAACTGACAAAAGGACATTTATCAGGATCATCTCATTTTCCTTTCTAAATGTTCCTGTACCTTGATTTTTTCCTGATCTTTGGGGAATTTTCTGTGCCACAAGAGTCCCTGTTATCCATTACATTCTGAAGAAAACTACACCCAGCTCCTATGAAAAACTTGAACATAATTACTGGGATTTGGGGGATCTTCTCCTTTACTGTCTCTATAATTGATATTGCAATGCAAAGTATTTTAGTATCATCACCTAAAAACAACTTTTGTCTTTTTCACCATTGCAAGACAGACATCATTAACTGATTTTTATTATTTTTTCTTAACAGAAATTTTTGATATTTTCAGCTCCTAAAGGGTCAATGCCACTGTTCCTTTAGCTCATAACATATTTGGAAAATCCTTCATTTACTTTCGGTACTAAGACTCCTTAGATTTAATTTTATGACAGCTAGGACTTTATAATTTGTCAATAAAATCAACATTTTAAATTAATGCAAGTGCTATCATATTGCTAGTACAAACTATCTCCATGGTTCAAGAGGAAAGATAAATTTCTTCATTTTTTCCTAAAGCAATTGTTTAAATATAAGACTAAGGCATCTTCTAAAGTTGTCTGGGAGCCTAAAAAATTACCTGGCATGGTTTGTGACATGGTTTGTAGTTAATTAATGTGATATCTAAAAAGGTAATCAACCTACATTATAAGGTGGCATCCATAGGCACTGATTTATTTTATTTTTCTGTACAAATTAGAAGATTGATTAATTCATAACTACTAGTCATTTAGAACCCTTCCCTCCCAAATTTCCTCCCAAAAGGCCAAAATTCTAGTTATGTAACTCTTCCCACGAGGCTTCGGTAACACCAACTAGGTCAAATTTATGCTCATAAATGAGCAATTCCAATTCTGTGTGTTTATTATCCAGGCTCGAAGCAGTAATGTACAGGCAATTCAATAATTTCTTCTCCTCATGTCCTTCAGTGTCTTGATTAATTTGGTTCTCAACATTCTGATTTTGTTCTAAGTGACTACACTTGTTCCTGCTTTACACCTCCTTCTCCTTCTCCTTCTCCTTCTCCTTCTCCTTCTCCTTCTCCTTCTTTCTCCTTCTTCTTCTTCTTTGTCTTTCTTGTTGTTGATGTTCTTGTTGTTGTTGTTGTTGTTTTTCTTCCTCTTCTTCTTCTTCTCAGTTTAACACCTCACTGACTTAATTATTTAGAATTATTTATTTGTACCAATTAACGTTTAATCAGAACATAATAATTGGCCAAAACTAAGACTTTACATGAAGATATACAAGTTTCATTTAAACTCAGTACTGTGTGTAATACTGAAATGTTGGTAAAAAAAAATAAAAATAAAAATAAAAATAAAAAGTCATAATCCTATACAAAATCCTCTCTTTCTTTATTCATAAATTCCCATCACAATTGGCTTATTCAGTAACGCTCAGGCCTTGTCTCTACCCATTTATTAATGGTAGAAAATTAATTCTGGCAGTCTTTATTATGTATTTATTTATTCAAATGATATATATATAAACTTACTGAAACTAAAATTCTATAATGTGATTTATCAAGTGATAACTTTCTTTTCTTTTCTTTTCTTTTCTTTTCTTTTCTTTTCTTTTCTTTTCTTTTCTTTTCTTTTCTTTTCTTTTCTTTTCTTTTCTTTTCTTTTCTTTTCTTTTCTTTTCTTTTCTTTTCTTTT
>NC_048926.1:7323823-7346038 GCF_011077185.1 Oxyura jamaicensis | reverse complement strand
CTTCTCTTCTCTTCTCTTCTCTTCTCTTCTCTTTTCACTATTATTTAAATAAATAATTTGAAGTTAAGGTGAAGCAAAAAAAGATTTAAATGAAAATAATGCTAATGACAACAACAGGAACAATAACAAAGAGTAAAAAAGTGAGTAATTATATAACTTGGTAAGGTTCTGTTTGAATACTAGCTTGAATTCTGAGTGAAAGTGTATATAAATACTTATCAGCTCTTGTCTTCATTAATGGGAGCTAAGATGGCAAAGTTTTGACATGGAAAAAGTAGTTTCTGTGGCCTCTGTTTGTCCTTTGAAATATTTAACATTGCAAGACCAATCCTTTCATCCCTTTCCCCTTTGTTTTTTTTTAAGAGGGTTTCATTGGATTTCTTGCATATCATGTCGCTTGGGTGTACAAAATATTGGCAAAGCTTTAAAATAAGTAGCAAATCATTATTACGTGCTTTGGTGTTCATTGTAATACAATTAATCATCATAAATTTGCTTTGGTACATTCAAGTGAATGTAATAGATAATTTCAAACACATCTTTATTCACAAAACTTTATTATTACACTTACATCTTTAAGGGCACAGAAAATACATTGTGCAAGAGCTACACTGAGCCCCCATTATTAGGTACTTGATGGACAGGATGGAATAACTACCAGGCTAGCATTTAGATTCATATTGTAGATAATTTACTAACAACTAAAGAATAAGTAATGAGACAATTTATTTACACTAGAGCTATACTAACCTTCCCAGAAAAAAATATAGAGGGGAGATGTATAGAGGGGGTCCTCCATAAGGTCATTCTTTGTTGTTGTTGCTACTGAACTGTTTGTTTTTACTTACATAGGAAAAGTATCAAGGAATAATATTAAGAATTAAAATTCACTGCCAGATTGGTACTACCTATGGAGAGGAAAAGTATAGCAGCTTCTCTTCTACAGGACAAGGAGGTTGTTTTAAACAGCAGGATTGTAGGAGGAATGACATTATGAGAGCTGGCAGAATTAAGTCATGCACTAGATGTAGTTGGGACTCTATGATAGTTAGACTTTTAGCTGGAATTCCAGGTGAATCATCTTCACTCCTCTGCACACTTATTCATGGATGCCAAAAAAAAAAAAAAAGGAAAAAGAAAAAAAAAAGTATTTTATTTAGGTAAACATATATATATGTATTTATATAAATATATATACATATATTTCCAAGAAATGTTCTTTGTACACCAGAAAAGGTCAAGACAGGATATAGAAGGAATACTGACTATGTTTCTGGAAAACCTAAACTAGAGATGGGGACCCCAGTGTGCCCCTCTGGTTACTTTGCAAAATTAATATTCATATCAATTTCACCATTTCTTGTAAGAAAAAAACAAACAAACAAACAAACAAACAAACAAACAAAAATAACAAGAATGTCAATTTCATTGAATAATTGTAGGGTCTTGGCACTTCTGAGATGTTTATTTTATTTTTATTGTGTCTAAGGGAAAAGAATTATAGCTCAACTCAAATGAAAAAGATCTAAGTCCTTACCAAAGTTAGGCTTACATCTGGGAGCTGAGGGAGGAAAACTGTTTTTTGGGAGGTAGTGCTTTGAGGTGTATTCTTTTGTTGTGGTTTTGGTTTTGTTTGTTTGCTGAAACACAAAGCAAAACAAACCAACCAACCAATGAATTAATCAGTTAAAATGTGACTCTGTAGGGAAATGTAAGGGCCAGGATTATTCCTCAAGGTTGGTCTCTTTCATGCTAATGATTTATCTCTTTATGTGAAATGAGTCGTGAGTTTCAGTCCTCAGCTTCTGGGTATCCAACAGACAGCCAATGACTTATGTACATTAATCTAAAGTCTCATATAGGAACATAGAAATGCTCATAACAATACAGGAATCTGGGCACTATTTATAATACTTACTTTGCTGACTGGGCACCTAGCTACTTGGAAAGATTCTATAGATGTAAATAATTCCATTTGAATAAAAGAAAAGCATAGTATATATATATAGTATGTATATATATATACTTTCAATATTTCTAGATTACTATGGACATTTAGTATATATATATTAAAAAAAAAAAAAAGTTGGTAAAGAACAACAAAAAAGATCTTGCTCTTGGAATCTAGTTAAATTTACAGTGATGATGATAGATAGCACTTACACAGATTAGGTTGGCTGTGGATTTTTATTATTCCCACAAACATCCCTCTCAGCAGTGGTGATCATACCTGTAGTACTGAGTCCAGTTCTGGGCTCCACAGTACAAGAGAGACATTTTCTGGACAGAGTCAAAAAAAAAGGGCTACAAAGCTGTTGAAGAATGATGATTCTTTCCAGAGAGGAAAGGCTGAGAGAGATGGGACTGATCAGACTGAGGAAGAAAAGAAGAAATTTCATCCATGTCAATGTCCTGAACGGAGGATGAAAAGAAGACAGAATCCAGTGGTGACCAGTGACAGGATAAGAGTCAATAAAGCACAAACTGGAGCAAAGGTAGTTCCCTCTGAACATCAGGAAATACTTCTTTACTGTGCAAGTGGCTGAATGCTGTCACGGGTTGCCCAGAGAGGTTGTGGAGCCTTCCTCCTTAGAGATATTAGAAAGTTGCCTGGACATGGTTCTGGGCAATCTATTCTAGGTGGCCCTACAATAGCAGGGGAGTTGGACAAGATGACCTCTAGAGGTTCGTGCTAACCTCAGACATTCTGTGATTTTTTTTTTTTTTTTTCAATTTTTTCCAGATTTGGTGTGTTTTTATGATAAATTTGCAATTAGATTTACAATAATAATAATAAGGAAAAGCTATCATTATTAAAAAAATTAGGGTGAACCAAGTGGAAAATATAAGTTGAATATCAGCATACACGTTATGTCTAGAGATTATATAAGTTTGTATAATATAATATAGTAAAATATAATATAATATAATATAATATAATATAATATAATATAACATAATATATGTTTGTACTAAAAAGAAGGCAAAGCTGGAGTGAAATATAGAGTGAAAATTTAAAGATTTCAAGGTATATTTTACCCCAAATTGATCATTTTTATCTCTCTACATAAGTAGATATAGGTGAATCAGAAAGTAAAGATAAATTGCATTTTAAAATCAATTTTATTTTTATTTTTTATATTTTATTACTAAATTGAAATAGTTTACTTAGGTTTGCCTGTTTTCTGAGATCTAATTTTGATTGCTTTGATATTAATATAAGTAGATTTAAATCTCTGCAGTATCTCACTGGATTTATAAGTTGGGTGCTTTATGACAGTGTTTTTGTTTGTTTGTTTGTTTGTTTGATCTAAATGTTGTTGGGGCAACACACACATATAATGAACAGGATTAATACTGCCAAACTTTTACCATCTAAAAGTTAGGTATCAACCATAAAAAAAAAATAATAATAATAATAATTTGTTTCACTTTTCATTACCTTTACATTCAATCTTTTCATAGATTACTAATTATTTTCTAAAATATTTATTGAGGATAGTTGGGACGAATGTCCCTGGAAAGCACATCTCTCTTTTCATTGACTTGAACTGCCCAGGTATATAAAGCTGAGGTTATGCCAGATGTATCCCACCATGTCCATGCAGCCATAGAGGAAATACTCAGAGCTAGGAAAAAGTTGAATCCCAAGTCATGCTGATAATTCACAGCAAATCTGGGTGATATGGCTGGATATTACCATTCTCAGTTTAGGGTCTAATGAATCAAATACCTAAACTGATATTTTTCTTGATTTGACTGAGTTTGATCCTAAAATTCCAGGAAACAGAAAGCAAAAAGTGTTTAGGTAAACAGCAATCTGACTTCCCACTTTAAATTTTGAAACTTTTATTTTTGGTTCATCTGTTGCTGTCATGAAGTTCTTCATGGAAACACGTTCTTTCTTCCATGATTAATCTGACAGAAACAAGTATTCTCATGAATACACACTAACCATTTCTTTGTTTGCAAGAAGTGGGCTACATCTGGGAGATTCATTAAGATTCAAGTAGCTTCCACCAGGTTATTGATTATCATAAGAAAAGTCATTAGCATTATTGAATCCTCTTTGTTATGACAGTAATCAGCAGCTCCTTCCTGGATTACTGGTAGCATTTTTGAAAGGTTTATGGCTTACTCCTGATGTAGATAAATGTTTTTAGAACCCATGGTTTTGCCTTTCATGAATAAAAAGGTGATTGAACAAAGACTGCATTCATCATTCTGTTTATCGCCCTGAAACAACAAGTGTAATTTATAAACCAATAATACTTTTTTTGTAGTGTTATACACATGTTCTAAAAGAATGGATCAAATTAATGCAGGCCCAGAAAACAACACCACCACCAGACTAATACATCCAAACCCCTAAGGAATTTGAAAGAATCCAACCAGCACGTTGACTTTGATAAGTGCCTTGCTTTTTTCTTTTCCTTTTATTTCACTTCCCTCCATTAAAAAATAAAATAAAATAAAATAAAATAAAATAAAATAAAATAAAATAAAATAAAATAAATAAATATATCTCCTCCAATATTACAACATTTCTCATAATATTAATATGGGCAATAAATGCTTATGTCTAACTAATATTTTTAATAGTAACCTTGGGTGTGCATACTTGTTACAGAGACACTTAAGAGGTATATGGTTGAGTAACTCTAAAGAAGTATATGGTTAAAGAAGTACCTAGAATTAAACCCAGCTCCTTCTCTGCAGTCCCATGAGAGACATCACTATGTATATTTTAAAGCTTCAGAAAGGTGGATTTTGTTTCCTACTTAGTATCCTGAGCAATTCCCAAGACAGAAATGACACCTGCATCATGTATTTTGCCAAAAGGGACCATTAGATCACCAACTCACGGTTCCCAGTGTAACTCACACCTCTCCCACAATGGACTTTGATCCTCAAGAAACTAACATCAAACTCACAATTAGCATTCACTAAGGAGGTTTGTCAAACCTCTGAAGAGAAGACACCTGAGAGATTTGAAAACAGAAGTTGTACCACAGCAATCTACCACATAAATCCTTTAGCCCAGAACATGTAGTTCAGGGCATTTTTCCTGGCAACAAGAATTAAACTGCTTATGTTAGAATTAAATTCCTTGGCTCTTAAAGACTAACCATCCCATTGTATGCAATTCTGAGTTTAATTATTCTCCCTTCTGAGAAATTAGATTCTATTCCAGTACTGAATTTTATTTAGTTGACTTTTGTTGTGATTTGGTTGGTAAGAATGAAAGGCCCCTGGGTAGCTTACACTGTTCCTTGTGTAAATGATTTCAGAAAAAGCTGAAGACCTTCTCTTTTATTTTTGACAAGATGGCTAAACTGATCTGCTAATGCCAGACTGGAAAGCTTGTTTCTCAGCCCTTAGATGCTGCCTTACATCTCCTTTTGTTACAGATGGTAAACTTTATATTTTACCCACACGATCATATGGGATGGATATATCCACCTACTTCATTCCAAATACAGAACAGAAATATATCCTGTATATTTTTGCATTTTCTATGTCCCTATTTGTGTTTTTACCATCTGCAGCTAGCAGATGTACATTTTTGTTTTTGTTCATATTCTATTTTAAAATACTTTTTATTTCCTAATCTTCATAAGTTAACAGGATTCTTTTTCTTGTTTCTTCTCTTAACTGAAGACTACATTATTTAAATAGTAATCCACATTTTTACCATATATTTCCTATTTCCATAATTTTGATACTGAAAAAAAAGAAAGAAAGAAAAGAAACAAACAACAACAACAACAACAAACAAACAAACAAAGAAAAAAACAAAACCTCCGACTTTCACTTTTCAATTTAAATTGGATGATTTATCATCATAACTCATCACAGGTGCCAGACACAGGTACACTGCGGGAGATGAGTGGCTGGACATCATCACTTCAAAAAGTGATCTGGGGTTGACAGCAGGTTTAACGCGAGCCTAGCAGCCAAGAGGGCAAACTGCATTTTGGGGTGCATTAAAGACAGCATAGCTGTCGTGGTTTAACCCAGCAGCTGTGTACCACACTCATCCTCCCTAGGTGGCATGGGGGAGAGAATCAGAAATGTAGAAGGACAAGAACTCATGGGTTGAGATAAAGACAGTTTACTAATTAAAGCAAAAGCTGTTCACACAGGGAAAGCAAAACAAGGATTTCATTCACTACTTCACATCAGCAGGCAGATGCTCAGACACTTCCAAGGAGGTGGGGCTCATGACGCATAATGTGTTTTTGGGAACATAAATGCCCTCCTTCTTTACCCCAGATTTTATTGTTGGTATGGAATATCTCTTTTGCTAGTCTGGGTCAGATGTCCTGGCTATGTCCCCTTGCACACCCTCAGTCCCTGACTAGTAGGGCAGCACAAGAAGCAGAAATATCCTTGGCTCTGTGTAACCACTGTTTTGCAACAACTAAAACAGTGGTGTGTCTTCACCACTATTTTCATAAAAAACTCAAAACACAGCATAATATGAACCTCTACAAAGAAAACTAACTCAGTCAAAATCATAACAATAACCAGCTTGTCAAAAGAGCTGATTCTCCTGCATTATTTGGTGTTGGTTAGGCCTCACTTTAAATATTGTTTACAATTCTGGGCTCCACAATATAAAAAGGATGTTAAAATGTTTGAAAACATACAGCGGGCAACAAAACTGCTGAAAGGATAGGAATGCATGTTCTGTGAGGAGAGGCTGAGAAAATTTGAACTGTCTAATTTGGAGAAGAGTAGATTCAGAGCTGACTTCGGTGCTCTCTACAGCTTCCCATGGAGAGGAAGAGGAGAAGGAAGTGCTGGAGGGCACTTCGGTTCTGAAGGGCAGAGGAGTCCAGGAAGGCTGGGCGCTCTTCAAGAGGGAAATCCTAATGGCGCAGGAGCGGTCTGTCCCCACGTGCCCAAAGAAGAGCTGGCGGGGAAGAAGACCAGCCTGGCTGAACAGAGAATTGTGGCTTGAGCTTAGAAGAAAAAAAGATTTATAATCTTTGGAAAAGTGGGCAGGCCACTAGGGAGGACTATAAGGATATCACGAGGCTGTGCAGGGACAAAATTAGAAAAGCCAAAGCTGCTCTGGAACTCAGTCTGGCTACTGCTGTTAAAGATAACAAAAAATGTTTTTATAAATACATCAACACAAAAAGGAGGACTAAGGAGAATCTCCACCCTTTACTGGATGCGGGGGGGAACTTAGTTACAAGAGATGAGGAAAAGGTGGAGGTGCTTAATGCCTTCTTCGCCTCAGTCTTTAGCAGCAATACCGGTTGTTCCCTGGATACCCAGTACCCTGAACTGGTGGAAGGGGATGGGGAGAGAGATGTGGCCCTCACTATCCATGAAGAAATGGTTGGTGACCTGGTACGGCACTTGGATGTGCACAAGTCGATGGGGCCGGATGGGATCCACCCAAGGGTATTGAAAGAACTGGCAGAGGTGCTGGCCAAGCTGCTTACCATCATTTATCAACAGTCCTGGCTATCGGGGGAGGTCCCAGTTGACTGGTGGCTAGCAAACGTGACGCCCATCTACAAGAAGGGCTGGAGGACTGACCCGGGAAACTACAGGCCTGTCAGTTTGACCTCAGTACCAGGGAAGCTCATGGAGCAGATTATCTTGAGAGTCATCATGCAGCACTTGCAGGGCAAGCAGGCGATCAGGCCCAGTCAGCATGGGTTTATGAAGGGCAGGTCCTGCTTGACAAACCTGATCTCCTTCTATGACCAAGTGACGCGCTGGGTGGATGAGGGAAAGGCTGTGGACGTGGTCTACCTTGACTTCAGCAAGGCTTTTGACACCGTCTCCCACAGCATTCTCCTCAAGAAACTGGCTGCTCTTGGCTTGGACTGGCGCACGCTTCGTTGGGTTAGAAACTGGCTGGATAGCCGGGCCCAAAGAGTCGTGGTAAATGGAGTCAAATCCAGTTGGAGGCCGGTCACTAGTGGCGTTCCCAAGGGCTCGGTGCTGGGGCCGGTCCTCTTCAATATCTTCATTGATGATCTGGATGAGGGCATTGAGTGCATCCTCAGTAAGTTTGCAGATGACACCAAGTTAGGTACGTGTGTCGATCTGCTCGAGGGTAGGAAGGCTCTGCAGGAGGATCTGTATAGGCTGGACCGATGGGCCGAGGCCAACGGTATGAAGTTCAACAAGGCCAAGTGCCGGGTCCTGCAGCTGGGGCGCAATAACCCCAAGCAGAGCTACAGGCTTGGAGATGAGTGGTTGGAG
The DNA here is from genome assembly GCF_011077185.1 of Oxyura jamaicensis. Lineage (NCBI taxonomy): Eukaryota > Metazoa > Chordata > Aves > Anseriformes > Anatidae > Oxyura > Oxyura jamaicensis. The sequence continues at coordinate 7,337,806 of NC_048926.1, read as the reverse complement.
AGCTGCCAGGCAGAGAAGGACCTGGGAGTGATGGTTGATAGTCGGCTGAATATGAGCCAGCAGTGTGCTCAGGTGGCCAAGAAGGCCAACAGCATCCTGGCCTGTATAAGAAACAGTGTGGCCAGCAGGGCCAGGGAGGTGATCATCCCCCTGTACTCGGCTCTGGTGAGGCTGCACCTCGAGTACTGTGTTCAGTTTTGGGCCCCTCGCTACAAGAAGGACATGGAGGTGCTTGAGCGAGTCCAGAGAAAGGCTACGAAGCTGGTGAGGGGCCTGGAGAACAAGTCTTACGAGGAGCGGCTGAGGGAGCTGGGCTTGTTCAGCCTGGAGAAAAGGAGGCTCAGGGGTGACCTTATCGCTCTCTACAGGTACCTCAAGGGAGGCTGTAGCAAGGTGGGGGTTGGTCTATTCTCCCACGTGCCTGGTGACAGGACGAGGGGGAATGGGCTTAAGTTGCGCCAGGGGAGTTTTAGGTTAGATCTTAGGAAGAACTTCTTTACCGAAAGGGTTGTTAGACATTGGAACGGGCTGCCCAGGGAAGTGGTGGAGTCCCCATCCCTGGAGGTCTTTAAAAGACGTTTAGATGTAGAGCTTAGGGATATGGTTTAGTGGGGACTGTTAGTGTTAGGTCAGAGGTTGGACTTGATAATCTTGAGGTCTCTTCCAACCTAGAAATTCTGTGATTCTGTGACTCTTCTCCTTTGTAACTGATGACAGGATGCATAGGCATAGAACAAAGCTGCACCAGAAGTTCAGACTAGACATTAGGAGAAATGTATTTCCCATGAGGGTGGTCAAACACCAGAATAGATTTCCTAGAGAGGTGGTTGACAGCCTATACCTATAAATGTTCAAGAGGCATTTGGATAATGCCCTCATTAATACGCCTCACTGTTTTTTTTGTTAGTCCTGAAATGCTCAGGCAGTTGAACTTGATGATCTTTGGAGGTCCTACCAAGAGAACTATTTAATTCTCTTTGTTTTGATTTGATTCAATTAGATTCTAACTCATTTTAAAATGTCTGTGTTTTGGAAACTGATTTCAGATGGAGTGTGGAATATGCTTAGTTTCAAATCTTTTTACTCATGTTTCATTTTTGAAACTTCTGTTAATAATTATTCGAAAAAAAGGTTTTTGTTTGTTTGTTTGGTTGGTTGGTTGGTTGCTTGTTTGGTTGGTGGTTGTTTTTTTTTCAGCATAGTTTTAAAGATAGAAAGATATTACAGAACTTTGGTACTAAGAAGATTGATAGCAATCAGGTCAATTTTTGTGTTTTCAAAATCTATTATATTAAGATCTTGTACTAAATTAGTGGATGTAAAAAAAAATTATGCCTATATTTTAAAATTGCTTTGGTTTGTATTCTTAATCACACTTTATTTCAGGCATTTAAGCAAGTGATCTACCGTAACCATGAGATTTATAAAATTTAAGTGTAAATTAAATACCTGTGTTAGGTATCCTAAATGCTGTCTTCAGATATTTATCTTAATGGAAGCAGACCTAAAGAATGGGTTTCTAGCAACATTGTTTGTGAAGAGATTTGTCATAAAAAAGAGCATACAAACTGGCTTTAATATTTAAGTGTGTGCAACTTGATTGTCATAGTATCATTTTCCCTCATTTATATTGTTTTAAAACCCTCTTGATAATATTAGAAAATCTATTAATTGTGCATGCTATTCTGTATAATGAGATTACCCTAAGAAGTGTTTTGAAAGAAAAAGAGACAACAAAAAAGCTTCCAAAAATATGTCTGAGAAGGTTAGGCCAAACCTTTGTCAGTAAATTTAAGATTTCCCCAGTTCAGGATAATCAAGCCAGTTTTGACTAACATATGATAGACCTTAATTAAACTAATTTTGCCATATCAGTATCTCCCTCTTTCAAGAATTAAAGTTGCAAAATATACCCATCTACTGAGTTTTAAATAAAAAGTTTATCCACTGGTGAAAATGAAGTTCCTGGCAGGAAGAAGTGATGTTTTCCTGACCCATGCTGAAATATATGAAAATATAGTCATGCTTCAAATGGTATAAGTAGACTACATAGTGCAAATAATGGCTCATTTAATGTTTGGATTTTTAGGTATTTTTGATGAAAACTCATCCTGGCCAAAGTAATATGGGGAGTGATTTACTTTGTTTGCATTAATTTGGTTCGCATCTCACCTAAACTGCTTGTCCTTCTTTAGTTAATGGAGAGAAACAAACATAAGTACATGGACATTTATTCCATGGTAAGAGAGAGGTATGTGGAAAGAGTTGTCCTGTGTAGTTCCCTCTCTTTCATCATTGTTCACAACTAGAACTTAGATAGTTTGGACAAAGTTTTCGGATAGTTAAAACATCATTAGTTCAATCCCACTTCCAATAATTATGACTTTTCTAATAGCACATAACACAATTCCTTTCCTCTCTTGAAGCATATATGCCTAAAAATCTGAAAGCGCACTAAATAATTACATTGTGAAACTCCTTGCTTCAGGATGCAGCGTTTATTGTAATTTATATGTGTTGTAAAAAAATGATTGGATATGGCCATGGAAGAGAAATTCATTCTTTTAGATGAAAAGACACAAGCTCTAGGGAAGAAAGTTTTTGTCCTGAAAAATATTGTAGGCTATAAAAATATTCTGCACAGTAACAAAATATGTTTATTTTTATTCGGAGTCTTTCCTGGGACTTGACTATAACATTTGTGTAAGATGGGATACTAGGCTAAGTGTTTGCTTGGTCTGATTCAATATAGTTATTTGTATATTCTAAGTTCAGGCAAGGTTAAAGTACCACTACTAATTTAAAACTAGAATTCATAGGCCAGTGATTTTTACATAAGTTAGAGAAAATAGAAAGGCTTTTGGTACCCTTCATCACTAGAGAGCAGAAAGTGAAACTCTAACCTGTCTAGTTTGATTGAATGAGCTAAGTGAGGTGCAAAAAGTACAGTACACAAGATTTATTATTATTATTATTATTTTTTAATGTGACAGTCTTTGTTTCAGAGAACAAACATAAATGTCAGTGAAAGCCTGATTCAACATCTGTTTTGTTTTCTACGCATATTTTAAAGGACATCACAGCTACATATCCTTTGGGACAGTTATAGGCAAAAGTAACAGAACTGAAGCGATTAACACAAAATGAAGGTTTGCTCAAATACAGCCACCAATCAAATAAGAGAATAATCAGACTGATAAAACTATATGAAAATATATATTATTTTTTTTTTCAAAAACACATGCAAGAAATTAAAATAAAATAAAGACAAGTTCTGCAATTAAATTTTATTCTGCTATAGATGAAGAATAAAACTCCTTTATGTGTGACTGGAAAAAAAATAAAATAACCCAGGACTAAGACATGTGGGATAAATGAAAGACACTGAGCTTTTACACCATTTTCTCTTGACATCTCTTGTCAGTAGCATAAACTGCTCTCTCTCCCATTCAGGTTGTTCCACTGCATCTTATTTTAGTCTTTGGCAATACTGATATGGCGGCTAGAGCTCTTGTGTGAGAGGTGAGGGGTGCATATTCATATCATCTCCAAAGTAGATAAATCAGGGCTTGTGGCTATGCTGAAGGCCCTTCTCTGCAGAAGTTTCTGTAGAGATTACTTCCTGATAAAACCTGGCAAAATGGAGGTACTCTGCAGTCTGTAGAATGTACACTGCAGGAAGTTTTTGGCTGCAAGGAAAAGATGTTATCTGATGAAAAGAGCACATTTCACCAATAAAATACTGAGAAGTGTAGACATTTCTATATGTTAAATATATCACAAAAATTGCAAGGATAATAGATTAACTAAATCTAAAACTTGCAAATTGAAACTTCTACAGCACAGATAAGAGTCCAAGTTTTACAAAATTTAAAATCACTATATAGGTATTTAAAATTATGCAATGGCATGGGTAAACTGAAGTCTGTTTAGTTACTAATTCATTCCCACCAAAGATGTAGATAGTGGGCTATTCTCTTCCCTAATTGATTTCTATTGCAGAAGAATAAAGCAGAGTGAAACTCTGGGGACATTTGTCTTCCGCATCATTGTCCTTTCCTTTCCCTAACTAAAATTACCTAATCAAAATTCCAAGAGTCTTGAACAATTACTTCCATTACACAATCACAGAGCATCTGAGGTTGGCAGGGACCTCTGGAGGTCATCTTGACCAACTCCCCTGATCAAATTGGGCCACCTAGAATAGGTTGCCCAGAACCATGTCCAGGAAACTTTTTAATATCTCTAAGGAGGAAGGCTCCACAACCTCTCTGGGCAACCTGTGCCATGCCAGTACTCAGCCATTTGCACAGTAAAGAAGTGTTTCCTGATGTTCAGAGGGAACTTCTTTTCATCCAATTTGTACCCATTGCCTCTTGTTCTTTCACCGGAACCACTGGAAAGAGCCTGGTTCTGTCTTCTTTGCACACTCCCTTCAGGACACTGACATGGATGAAATACTCTTGAGTCTTTCCTTCCTCAGTCTGAACAGTCCCATCTCTCTCAGACTTTCCTCTCTGGAAAGAATCATTAACTTCTATCATCTTTGTAGCCCTTTGTTGGACTCTGTCCAGAACATCCATGCCTCTCTTGCACTGTGGAGCTCAGAACTGGACTCAGGTATGGCCTCTGAGTAGAGCAGAAGGATCACTTCCCTTGACCTGCTGGCAACACTTTGCCTAATGTAGCCCAGGATACTATTAAGAGTTCTGGGTGCACTGCTTAACTTGGTGATGACCAGGAAACCCAGGTCCCTTTTTTTGCCAAGATGCTTTCCAGCTGGTTGACCACCAGCATATTTTATTAACTTATTTTTTCTTTAGGAGGTCATATATTTAATCTCTGCATTTTATTCTAAACAATGATCTGGACACTCCACTCCATTTGGTTGCATAGCTGTTCCATTATTCTATATGTAACATTTTTGTAAGTAATTGCATAGTACAAATATTGATTTGTTACTACAAGTTGCTTATAAAGATATTTAAATCTGGTTAGACTGTACAGTTGAATTCATATTTTTCACTACACTTATGAAATCAACACACATTCTTTGCAATCTTTAAAGCATGTTTTCATATATATTTTTCCATAAGTCAAAAACAATAGATGTGAATAAGGAAATTCATTGTGGACAAACTATGGAGTAATTTGCTTTCTTTACTTTTGGTAAGGTAGTGAGAATACAGTTTTCTTTATATTCTTGTAGGATCTGCATCGGCAAATTAAGGATATATTGCCATGATCTTATTTGTCAGTTCAGCAACAGCCTTAAGCATAGATTTTAAAACCATTCAAGTACATACCTACTCTGAGCACATATTTACAGTCCACTGACATTCAGAGATTTTAGGTCTACTATGAATTAAAACATGTACATAAATAGATTTTAAAAAATAATAATAATAGAGGAAAAAAGTTCTTCTGTACTTTCGGTTAGCAGGCAAATAAGAAATTATTTCCAAGGATTAAATCACAGAGTCATAGGATCATAGGAATATAGAATGGGTTACTCTGGAAGGAACCTAAAAGATCATCTACTTTCAATCTCCCCACCACAAGAAGTGATACCTTCCAGTGAATCAGGTTGACGAAAGCCCCATCCAACCTGGCATTGAACATTTCCATGGATGGGGAAACCACAACTTCTCTGGGCAACATGTTCCAATGCCTTACCACTTTCATCATGAATAATTTATTCCTTACATCTAATCTAAACCTACTCTTTTTTTTTAGTTTAAAACCATTTATCCCTTGTTTGATTACTATACTCCCTGACAGTCACTCCACAGCTTTCCTGTAGGCCCCCTTTAAATACTAGAAGGCCACTATAAGGTCTCCCTGGAACCTTCTCTTCTCTAGGCTAAATAACTCTAACTTTATAAGCTTGTTTTCATAGGAGGAGTGCTCCAGGACTCTGGTCATCTTCATGGCCCTCTTCTGGATCCACTCTAACAGGTCCATGTCTTTCTTATGCTGGGGAGTCCAAAAGTTCAATGCAGTACTCCAGGTGGGGTCCTATGAGAGTGGGCTAGAGGTGGAGAATCACCTCCCTCAACCTACTTACCACACTTCTTTTGATACAGCCCAGGATATGGTTGGCTTCTTGGGTTGCAAGTACATATTCCTGGTTCATGTTGAGCTTTTAATCCACCAGTATGCCCATATCCTTTTTTGCAGGACTCCATCCTTTCACTGCCCAGACTGTATTAATATTGTGGATGGCCTTGGTCCAGGTGCAGGACCTTGCACTTGGCATTGTTAAACAGTATGTAGATTTTGGGCATCCCTTCCCTTCAGTGTGTCGACCACACTACTCGGTTTGGCACCATCCACATACTTGCTAAGGGTGCACTCAATCCTATTGTCCATGTCACCAACAAAGGTGTTAAATAACACCAGTCCGAGTACAGACCACTCAGGAACAACACTCATCATTGTTTTCTACCTGGACATCAAGCTATTGACTTCAACTCTTTCAGTGCAACTATCCAATCAATTACTTATCCATCAAGTGGTCCACCCAATTAATTTTCTTTTTTTTTTTGTTTATAAATTCTGTTTGCAACTTCCGTTGCTGCATTTAAGCTCCTGTCCTTTTTCAGTGAGATATTTGTCTTGGTATATGATTAACACTTTTGCTAATTTTCAGGTTATTGTGAACATTATTCAATGGTATTTAAGTCAGTGAGTTTGGAAATAGATATTTTCTGTCCTTATACAATTTAAAACGATTCCCCTTTTCTGCAAACTTTTTAATTTCAAGTATTGTCAGGGTTTGAATTACAGTATCATATCTCTATTAGCCTATTGTGTGAATAAAGGATTTCTAAAACTCCAGTCCCTACAACATATCTACACACAAACTGTGAGTTTCTCAGTTAAATCAGATTGAAATTAGAAAATTGTCTATTCTTTTAAAACGTTATACAGCCTTTTCATCTGTTAGGTAAATTGCATTAAGTGCTGGAAATTCTCTGAATTCTCATGTGATTAAAACATCCAGTCTCAGAGGCAAAATGCTTCCACTTGCATAAATTTCATGTCCAGAAATACACATATATTTTTTAATGAATAAGAGAAAAAAAATATTGTCTGAGAATTATTAATATTTTATATCTCATCAAAGAGCTGCCTCTTTGATGTTTTTTTTTTTTTTTTTTTTTTTTTTGACACCAAAGGGGGACTATTAGCTCTTTGTTTTTATGTCTCCCATTTCCTCACCCCTACCGTGCCCCACAACCCAAATAATAACAACGTAAATCTGCCTCTTCTTAGTCGGGACACTGTACTCACTATCTTTCCACTTTATTAACTTAAGCATTAGCTTTTTGAAGCGAGTAAAATTATAAATGACATGTAATCCTATGCAGGGTGGCAGAGGGCTGCTTTCTGAAGCTGTGATTGACTGAGGTGAACAGGGAAAGGGAAAAATTTGTTCTGAGGGTTGCAGAGTGCCAAGCGATATGTCATGGCCTCTAGCAACAAGAACAGCATTGTATTTATAATCAGTGCAACATGCTGAGAGGGCAAATTAAGCTGCAGGAAGACCAGCTGTGGCAGTAACATAAGGGGCCATACTTTACTCCATATCCTTTCACAGATGTTAACTTGTGCTGGAGCCATAGTTCCAGCAACGTATTTTGGGTCTTAGAGAAAGCAGTCTCTGCTCACAGATGAGGAATCACTCTTTCTCAGCTTGCGTGGCATGGATCCTTGTATTTCGCCAAGCCATTTAGTTCTATAAATCCAAACAACTCCCTACACTTATGAAAACTGTTCCAAAGGAGGTTGACAGGCCCCACTGTAAATTAGGCTCTCTGTTCAAGATGGGATGAAGTTATGTAATGAGGGCTAGTGTGAGATCAGACCCAATAAAGCAAATGTCAAAATTATGTCAGCAGGAAAATATGGAAGTGAAGCATCTTTAGAACTTCGGAGATAAATATCTGCTGGTGATGCACTGGGAGCTTAGAGGGGAAACTTTCAGCATGCTTTCCATAGAAAAAGCTACAATCTTGAATGCCTAATGCAAATTTCTGGTTTTATTTCAAGTTCAGTATAGGCTGGAGATATTTGACTCTTATGATTCTGATTAAAAGTTTGAAAAGCTTAATATTTCTAATGTTGATATCCATGTTCTCAGGACAGTTTAAGATTATTTTTTATTAATGCCATAGTTTTTGTGCAATCAGAACATATCCTATTGCACTAGATGTCAAGGCCATTTTTGGTAAATGATGGCAGTGCAAACAAGGACTTTTGTTAATTTCTGGAACATATCAGTGCTTGTGGACTCATTTGGAAATGTTAATTCAGTGGTCGGTAAATTTTGATACAGTTGAGGATACTCAAGAGTTATTTTGGTATACCCACAAGTTACTGATATAAGTGTTTTTTATTTATTTTTATTATATATTTTAATTTTTATTCTTTCAAATACACTACCATAGATTTAATTTCCACTTCATTTTTAATATTTAATTAATTAATATTTAAGATGATAAACTATGTCAGGCTCCATATTTCTGGCTATGGGTAGTATCATGATTTTTTTTAGAAAGCCCAGAGTTAAGCTGTGAAATTTGTGCTGTAGGATGCAGTGTTTGTTAAAAGCATGCATAAGTTCAAAATGCAAAAGAAAATTTCAAGGAGACTTGTACCACAAAGAGGGCACTTTTGACTCAGAATGTTCCTGTGCACATAGACCAATGATATCTGGGAGAATATATGGGGAAAATGTTTGTCCTAATATCATTTACTTCTCCAGATACCTGCAATTGGCCAGTGCTGGAAGCAGGATACTGGGCTAGATACATTTTGGTGTGACCCACTCTGGCTTCTCTTCTGTTCATTCTTCTGCTCACTATTTGAAGGGATCAGAGATCAGACCTTTGCTCATTCACACCTTGCCCTTTCTGCTGTGACTGCCCACAGAGGTCTCAATTAATAGCAACTTCAGTGATAACTTGAGTGATGGGCTCCCTGATGGCTGGATTCTGTGCTGATCAAAGTCATCATTGCTCCATTAACGACAACACAGCAATGTCAATTTATACCAGGAGTGAATAAAGCCCCAAGTTTTCGAATCAGGTCTGTAATCACTACATTCATTTTAAATAGGTTAGCAGGAGGCCACTGGGATCAGAGAACGACAGCATTTGTTATCAGTTGCTGTGTGGGAAGAGGTTCAGGGCTGCACCCTTGAGCAGAAATGGCTTTGTCTTCAATGTATTCAAATGATATAGGCATATCAATGGGAGTGAGAAAAAAAGTTTGATGAAGAATAAACACATTTCTGTAAAAATGGGTAACTGATTAGCTAAAATTCTTTACAGTCAGTTTTTGCAATATCTTCTGATATCCCTTTCTTAATCCATTAGTTGAAATGTGTTTTGTCTTTTCAGTAAGAAATAAATAGAACAAATAGCAAGGTGCTTTTTTTCCCCTCCCCCTTTTCCTCCTCCCTTGCTTGAAAAATAATGCTGAAGGAATTGTTTTGCAGTTGAAAATTAATGTAACCCATTATGTCCAGGAAATTTCTTCAATATATTACTTGCCAAGCCTTTGGTCCTTGTGAAAAAAAAAATAATTTTAATTTATCTCATTTTTCACAACTGAGGCAATGATTGTTTAACCTGAAGTGCCATTGTGACTAAGTAGAGAAATATCAGGGTTCTTGGTCATTTTATTGGAGCTCAGCTATTAAGTCTACTAGGTTAGCACTGAGAATCACAGAAATTGCCACGTCGGAAAGAAAAAGTCCCAGAGAATGTAACAGAGGATAAAATAAAATATAATAATAATAATGATAATGATAATAATAATAATAATAATAAAACTGCCATAGAGCCTTAACTAGAAAAATTTATTTTCACTACAAAACACAGAAAGGTGGATAAAAACACTATAAAATATTATAATTTATAATTTTCGGTTAAATGCTATAAATGGTTGGAGTTAATTTCTTACATGTTTATTTATTTGTTAAGTCCTTGTAGAAAACTATTATTATTTCTTTATTGTTATATTCTTGTCATGAAGGTCTTACAATCCCTAAGTGAAAATGTGACCCTGATGTTAACTCTGGAGACTGTAAAGTATTGTTGATTTAATGTACATGGTTAGTATTTTCAAATTTCCCTTGAGGATTTAGATAAATGCTTTCTACTAAGTTATGTGGCTCAGGTCCTACTGTAGGCACTTATGCTTGTGTTCAACTTTATGTGCTCTTAGCTGTTCCACCGAAATCAATAGCTCAGAGCTATAACTCAAGCCAATTGACAATTCTGACCTGCAATTTTTGTCAATACTCTGAAATTCACCTATGGAAATTTACCTCTCCTGCCAAGGCATTTGATTCAACCTTCATTTGTTGTGTTAAGATAAAAATTCCAAAGTACATATAATAGGAATAGCACCTTGGATTTCCAAATCAGAAGCAGATTCCCTTTAGAGTTGTCTTTTTTACAAGCTAGCTAATAGTTACCTTACTTAAGGTAATAGAACTATATTATTTCTTTTAATAGCTTTGGGACTGTCAAAATGCAATACTTGCATGATATCTGAGTGACAAGAGACACATTTTTATTGTAGTTCTAGATGCTTATTTAAAATTCAAACCAATAAGAATGGAACAATCTCAACAAAACCTTGATATAGGAATTAAACTTTTCCAAATGATCCAGTTAAATATTTTGATTGATTCTAAAAGCACTGAATAATAGATTACAAGCTTCATGAATTGCACTTTTTCTCAAAACTCAACATGGAAAGTATTTGGGAATGAAAAGTCTTTTTTATATATTTTATTTTAATATTTTATTTTATTTTATTTTGCCCATGTCTATCTGTTAGGCATAGAGGGTCTAAGACTCCAACTGTTTTTTGTCTTTGCTACCCATCCATATAACAGTGAACGAGGCTGAAAAGACTGCTGATTAGAGAGCCTTCTTAACATCTTGTTCAGACACCATACACAGCATGGGAAAGCCTTAAAACAGACTTAAGTACAACTGGAAATAGATTTGATTTAACAATTGTTTCAGCAACGTTAATCTGACCTAGATATAAGAAAAAAAAAAAAAAAAAGGCTTTGAGAAAGCCTGAAAAAATCATACTTAGATTTTCAGAAGGAGCTCAGGAATGTGGGAGATTATTATTTAAGTAATATACATGCACTACAGTTTTAGGAATAAAATGCCTTGTTAATCTACAGGGCTGTACCAAACTGAAAGGGACCATTCTGGTTTGCTAGACACTGTCTTACCTAAAGGTCTCATATGTCATCTAGAAAAAAGAGAGATAGTATTGGTCACAACCCTGTTATTCTTTTAATATACATATTTTAAATTTATTTATTATGGAATTAACCTTTGTTGTTGCCAATCAAAATAAAACACAAAAGACATATAATAAGTGGAGGGAGAGAAATAGGAAAAGAGCACATTTTGTCCCTGTTCTACTGGAAATAAAGAGGTAAATTTTAATGTATACGTTAAATGAAATTTAAGCAGGGAAAAAGCAAGGAAATCTATGAGAGAGAGAAAGAAAGAAAGACTATACACGCCTAAACATTTGATGTAGACTTTCAAGGCTGAGAAGAAATTTAACAGCCTTTCAGAATAGAAATTATGATGAAATTTGAACTTTAACCATGCTAAATCTTAGGGGTGCCATTCTACAATAAGAGCAAGAAAATGCAAATGAATTTAAGTCAAAGGGAAATCTTTGATTATACAATGCGTTAGTCAGATACACACTTAGATTATAGTGATCATTTCTGGTGTTCACATTACAACATAAAATATTGAAACACTTGACAAGGTAAAGAGACAGGAGATGAGTTTGATCTTAGGCTGTGATTATATTGTATTAATGACTTCCTATCATATTACTGGCTTCTCTATTAGAGAAACAGCACTTGCTAATTGAGTAAGAAAGCAGTCAAAAGAAGCAGATCTTAGAAATATTTGTTATTATTGCCTTTTAGGGTTCATTTTTGTAAGCTGTATACTTCATCTTTATTTAAACAATAGGCCATTAATTGGAATGAACCTTTCAATTAAAATAGTGTGATTCACTGATCAATAAACCTAAACAGGAGGAGAGCCTTACATATTCAAGATATCCAGTCAAAATATCTCTCACCACATTCCAGGAAGAAGAAGCCATACACAAATTAAATAGAAAGCAGTCTTCAAAGACAAAGGCAGTGGGCCAAGAATATAATTTAATTCTCTGATGGTGTTATTGTGACTGACTTGGTTACTGAAGTCTAGGGAAGTCACACTGTGAAATGAGTAGGATCTTAATTGTTCTTATCCCTGGACTTTTGAAGAGGCAATTGTTTTTATCCCTGGACTTTCAAAGAGCCAACTTCGACCTCTTCTGGGACCTGCTTGGGAGTATCTTATGGGCTAGGTTGCTAGAAGGCAAGGGTGCTTGTGAGAGCCGGGCATTATTTAAGCAGCACTTCTTCCATGCTCAGGATTGGTGCATCCCGAAGAATAGGAAAACGGTGAGGCGGGGCAGGCAACCTGCGTGGATGAGCAAGGAGCTCATCGATAGGATCAAAAGGAAGAGGAAGGTCTATGAAATATGGAAAAGGGGCCTGTCCCCTTGGGAGGATTATAGATGTTGTCAGGGCCTGCAGGGATGTAACTAGGAAGGCTAAAGCCCATCTAGACATGAGGCTTGCTAAAGAGATAAAGGATAATAAGAAGGGTTTTCTCAGGTATGTAAACAGCAAGAGGAAGACTAGGGATAATGTGGGTCCCTTGCTGAACTAGGGGAGTGTCCTGGTAACGGGAGATGCTGAGAAGGCGGAGATACTGAATGCTTTCGTTGCTTCAGTCTTTGCTTCAAGGACACTCCCCCAGGATTCCTCGCCCCTGGCAACAGGACAAAGGGTCTGGGAAATGGAGGGCTCCCCCCTGGTGGACATAAGAGTGGTTCGGGAGTGTCTTAGTGGGCTCAACGCACACAAATCCATGGGTCCTGGTGGGATGCATCCGCGTGTGCTAAGGGAGCTGGCAGATGTGGTTGCCAAACCGCTCTCTATCATCTTTGAAAGGTCCTGGAGAACAGGAGCAGTGACTGAAGACTGGAGGATAGACAATGTCACTCTGGTCTTCAAGAAGGACATGAAGGAGGATCCGGGAAACTACAGGCCAGTCAGTTTCACCTCTGACCCTGGAAAGGTGTTGGAGCAGCTTGTTCTGGATGCCAACTCCAAGCAATTGGAAGATAAGAATGTTATGAGGAGTAGTCAGCATAGATTCACCAAGGGGAAGTCGTGCTCGACCAACCTCGTTGTCTTCTATGATGGCATCACCAGCTGGGTAGATGAGGGGAGAGCAGTGGATGTCATCTACCTTGACTTTAGCAAGGCTTTTGATACTGTCTCCCATGACATCCTGCTAGCAAAGTTGAGAAAGTATGGGACAGATGAGTGGACAGTGAGGTGGCTTGAGAACTGGCTGACTGGCCGAGCTCAGAGGATGGTGATCGGTGGAGCAGAGTCCGGCTGGAGACCTGTGACTAGAGGTGTTCCCCGGGGGTCGGAGCTGGGTCTGGTCTTGTTCAACATCTTCATCGACGACCTTGATGAGGGAATAGTGTCTGCCCTCAGCAAGTACACCACTGACACAAAGCTGGGAGGAGTGGCTGACATGCCAGAAGGCTGTGCTGACATTTGGCGAGACCTGGACTGTCTGGAGAGATGGGCAGGAAGAAATCAAATATGGTTTAATAAGAGCAAGTGTAGAGTCCTGCACCTGGGAAGGAACAACTGGGTGTTTCAGTACAGGCTGGGGGACGACCTCAGCCTGCTCTGCGGAACCTGCTTTGGAAGAGGGGATTGGACCTGATTATCTTTCGAGGTCCCTTCCAACCCCTACAGTTCTGTGATTCTGTGATTCTGTGATTCTTGCTACTGTTGTGGTTTAACCCGGCTGGCAGCTAAACACCACACAGCCGTTC
>NC_048926.1:7245083-7273823 GCF_011077185.1 Oxyura jamaicensis | reverse complement strand
TCCCTTCTTTCAAGTTTTATAATATTTCCCCAATTAACATTCATTCACCTTTGTTTATGTTTTCTTGCTATGTATTTAATCATTACCCTTATTATTATTATTTCTTTTAAATTGAGATTCTGGAAGTAATACCGAATGTGGACCAAAAGTAAGACCACTTAAAACTGTAAAAATTGCATAAAAAAAACCTACTGTAATGCAGCTAGACAGACACCTCATTCTTCTATAATGCTGTAGACAATATTTCACATCTCAGAGCATCATCCTGTGCTGAATCTCATGCATTTAACACAAAAGCTTTGATTCCCACCACTTGAATTATCTCTGATAATAGGTAACAATAATAAGCCATATTCTTCAAATTTGAGCAGTAATTATAATGTAGGCCTCACATACACTTTGCAGAGCCACTCAGTGTATAGAATTATTTGTAATTCCTGAAACCACATAAAATATTTATTGTTCAAGGTTTATTAACGATGTGTCCAGAAATCTCCAAGGCCCTTGTTACATTACATCTGTAAATGAATATGGGGAGCCAATTAAGTGTGGTTATCCTAACAGTACTACAATACTTTAAAAAGCCACAGTCATTCTGACATACTGCCCTGACTGGTCTAAAGCCTGGAATGACACAGTCAGCCTCCAAACAGAGGACAGACAATATCTGTGTTGTAAACAAAGTCATGCTGCAGAACTGCTAACTTATTTCATTAATACTTGGCAATACAATTAAAGTGATATGATCAGGGAACTTTTAAACCATCCTTGTTATAGACTGTAAGGGCTGGAATTTAAAAGCATTTCATAACCATGAACAGACTTGAGTTTACTACTATCAGTCCTGAGTTACCAAAATTAATCTCCTATTTCCAGTTCATTTAAGAACAAGCATGTTTGTCTTCAAGCCTATGTATTCTTAATATCAACACTGTCTGGACCCATGCCCAAATGTAGACTGCGCATGAGTTATCACCACTGTGGTGGCAGGGCACAAATGTGCTTGGTGTTTTAGCAGAGGTGTCACTGCCCCACCTTTCAGGTCTGCACAGATTAGTTAGATAGATTATCTCAAGTTTTTTCCTGTGTACAGGAAAGACATTTCCCAATGTAGTTATTTGGGGTGGGGTTTAGCTCACCTACATTTTGATACCAACAAAGTAGACATATAAATTAAGCTAGACATGTTGAATGACCTTGTGGTTATCAGAGAGAGAAAGGAGATTAAGACCTATCCATCCAGTTTACTGTCATCTGTTTTGCTTAGGCATCTGTTTAAGGATAGGTGGTATAAAAATGACTATTTCTCTTTGTTGCCTTTAGTGGGAAGCAAGTGTAATGAATTCAGATGTAAATACTTATTCTGTAAATGTCTATATGTAACCTGAAGTATCCTGAATCTTAGACCCCTTCAGATAGGGCCTGTCTTGCCCTGTCTGTGTGCTCAAAAGCTTACCAGTAGTACTAACAACAAAGAGCTTCACTTACCTCCATTTCTTCTGGGGACCAAAAGCTAGCTGCTCACTGTTACTGTCTGTGTCTTGCTGGGAAGTGGCATTTCATTCAAGGATCTGTATAAAGTCTGGAATTAAAGTGTATCAGAAGACTTTTATTTATTTATTTATTTATTTATTTATTTATTTATTTATTTTATTATTATTATTTTTTTTCCTGTTCCTTCCCAGACAGATTTTTCTTGTTTTTCTTTCATGGACAAAGGTAAGCGTGAATCTATCCCTGTCATGAGTGACAAGATTTCATTTTTTACTCTGTGGGTGGTAAGGATGGAGGTTGAAATGATGATGCAGCTCCTCTTCACCTTGGTCAGGAACAGGCAGTCTGCAATCCACACATTCAACATATCCTTCTTCATACTTATTTTGTGAGCTAGTGCTGTATTAGCAGAAAGAATCAGAGGGACAAAAAAAAAAAACAAACAAAAAAAAACAAACAAACAAACAAAAAAAAGTATAGATTATTTCTCTACCAGTAAATCTAGAGTCTTCATCAAGATCTTTTTATCTTTTTGTACCAGAACATGTATAGACGCACACAGTTAAAATAAATTAACTGTAATCTGTAATCTGTGTCAACAGCTAACAGAATTTGTTTACACAGAGTATATAATAAACAGCATTTTATAAAGGTGATAAGGATTTGTAAAAAGACAGTTACTTAAGAACCTGCAGTAAAACCTCACTGTTTTAAAATACTTTTATCCATTCTATAAGCTGGAAGATAAAGTTATGGTTAGGATTCTAGTGATCTAAATACTTTCTTTCTGACATGAAACAATCCTCTGACAGCTTTCTTTCACTTTGCATATACACAATGAGAATTGGACTGGACACTGTTTGTAGAACCAATGTTTGTATAAAACACTGGTTCTGTGTTTATAGTCTTTACCCTCTTTGTGCAAATGTTGATAAAAATAAAAGAATACTTCCACAATTTGCCAGAAAGGAAACTGGTATACTGGTGATACCCATTTCCACTTGTTTCACTACAAAGCTAAGATACACCATAACCTGAAAACACATAGATCTTCTCCTTCTCCTATTTCTCCAAAGATATTTTTCACCACTTCTGAGAACATGCAGGATACTTACTTTTCCTGACTGGCTTGCAAACTGTTATAAGGGGTAAATGTAAATTCAAGATCCTATTATATGTCCAGTCACTTGGTTATGAGTAGACCATCTGTACTCAAAATCCTGACTTTAACCATCTAGGAAGGTCTTACAAACCCCTGTAGAACTCTTATATTCAAGACTGTGTGTTTTGTTTAACACTACTCTATAAATTAAGGTCTCTGGTCTGCAGTACCTGGCACCTGAGAGTGACACATACATAAATTTTGCAAGGCCAGATTTTGAGACATGACACATGGCAAACAGCATGAGCAAGAAGGAGGCAGAACAATGGAAGGAAAAAAATCATATGATATATCATATCATGAAAGATGGAATGTCTGTCATTATTACTTTAGAAGTACAGGTTTTGAAGGCAGATTGTCAGTGAAGCTTTCTATAGTCATTAATAAACATGGTGCAGTTTGTCTGATTTTATTATTATTATTATTATTTTATTTATTTATTTATTTATTTTCTGCCAAATTAAGTCCAAATTAAGCTCCTCACCATTAACTCCATACTACAGCACAGAGGGAGAAGTTTGAGTCAGGAAAAAGGCTAGCTACTATTACCAGACATTGCTTCCTTTTAACTGTCCCCTTTAATCCACGGTATGCAAAAGATTAGCTGAGTATCTGAAAATGAAAGTGTGGGACTCAGAGTATGATTTTTGGTACCAGGTACACCAGAAATAGGCAGGGGCAGATTTCATTTCTATATATCCCCATTTATTCTCAGCTTCATAAAACTTGTGTAGCTATTCTGTGTCTGTGAAGGATTTCAGTGGCAGCATGTAAGATATGCTGTACACTTAGCTGTGCAGTTCTTAGACTGACACTAATATTTGATTTATGCTTTCAAAACACCGTGATGACATTGTGAAACTAACAACTGATCTATTTATCTATTTCATATGGAGGAGTTATATGTCATATGTTAATTGGGAATGTTGTCTGAAGATCTTAAAGACTGTAAAGGAAATTATCCTGTTTAAAAAGGGGGGGGGGGGGAATGAAAAAATAATTCCAAAATCTCAGGGCTGTGAACTTTATTTTTGATAAAATGTGCTCAGGATTTCAGTAGAATTCCTGTATTATATTTCATTACATTTCAGTCAAAATATATACATTTTTCCCTATGTATAACTCCTAAAGTGTTGTGGTTTTTGTTTTTATTATTGTTTTTGTTTGTAGTCTGAACAGTGTCTGCATATATATGCATTCTGTGTACCCATATGTACTTATATGCATCCTACTTCATTTCAGTAAAAAGACTAAAGAAAAAGATGGAGTTCTGGAAAGTCTGAAATAATTTCTGATGTCTTAATACTTTTAGAGAAGCAGCTCACAAGTGGAGGAGAAAAACATCATGATATTGCAATTGTCTCTGTTCTTCCAATTTATTTTTTTATTTATTTGTTTTATTTTTGGTCAAATTTTGTCTCTGGTGCTTTTTTGCAATTCTCCAAACTATACCATATAACCTAAAGAGAGTTAAGGTAGTTTGAGGAGAAGGGTGTATGGGTATTAGACTGAGGAGGAATGCAGGAAAGGGGAAAAGAAGGAAAGAAAGCAAGAGAGTGGGAGTTATGTCTGGTTATGTACAGCAGCTGTAAAATGTTAGTGGTGATTGTGTATTTGCTCTTGGTCTAGGCATTAGAGTTTTAGAAAGGCAAAATGAGCAGAGGTAAAAGAAAATGATTTGTCTTTTGCTGAGCTGCAGAGCTAGACATGTCAGACAGTTATAACTTTGGCTTACAGAGTAAGCTTGATGATTGTTCCAAGAGAAAAGGAAGGAAAGAACAAACCTCCCCCAGACAAAAAATCAAACAAAAACAAACAAACAAACAAACAAACAAAAATAACCTGCATCCACTGAAAAGGATCAGATTTACCTTTAGCTTAAATAGATGGTTAAACCAAAATTCTTTATCCCTATAAGTCTTCTTTTAAATACTGACTTTAAAAGAAAATAATTCTAAGGCATGTATAATAATCAGATTGTTTTTAAATGCTGTTTATTATTGTTGTTAACACAAGGAATTAGATAACAATTACTTTTGATGTCCTAAACTGAAATAAGGAAACTGATTACTTCAGTCTCAAACTCAGAGAGAAAAGTAATCCAAAAGC
Source organism: Oxyura jamaicensis (assembly GCF_011077185.1). NCBI lineage: Eukaryota > Metazoa > Chordata > Aves > Anseriformes > Anatidae > Oxyura > Oxyura jamaicensis. The sequence continues at coordinate 7,269,058 of NC_048926.1, read as the reverse complement.
ATACACTACAGATATTGTTCTGTCATTGTCAGTAACAGCTTGGTGCTCTCTAGGGGTTAAAGCTCTCAGTTTGCATCGTTGGACACATAATATTCCGTCAACAACAAACACACATGTAGAACAGTTTTCCAAAACTACACAATACAGGCATACATTTAGTGCACATGATTAGAACTGTAGACAGGTTGATGTTTGTTTGCTTTACAAAAATATTTACATAAATATTTAAAAGTTTAAATATATAACACAATAAAAATCCCTGAAAAAAAAGAGTGTGAAAGTTCCAAGTCACAAAGGTATAGGTTGAAAAATCTAGCATGTAGGATGCCCTAATTAATTGATTAATTTACACAAATGATGCTGTTTATATGATCATGTGGTATTTTTACACAATCTCTGCATATTCATTTGTCTTTACTTGTGACTTTAACAACATAGGAACACAAACCAGGAGCTACCTCCTGACTAAAGAATGTCACTCTTCTAACTTTATATTGTATATATTGTATATTATATATACAATATAATTACATGCACAAATTTTTTGATTTTCTCACTTAAAATGCCTGTTTTCCTCCACCCTCCCCATTTGAAGGTTCTTCTGAAACTGTACTGCTCTAGTGAATTGTTATATGCTTTATTTTCTTTTCAGTTAAAATTTGTTCATGTCCAACCTACCCTATTTACTCTTATGCCAACACTAGTGTTATGTTAAATAGCTTGTATCTCCCCTTGGTGAATTTTCCTTTCATTTATTTATAGACAACCATCATATTCTTCTGTCTTCATTTTTCTTGGGTAAATAAACCTTGTTTTCTTATGTCTTCTCATGTGACAGCTTTTCCATTGTTTAGATCACTCATTTGATCCACATTTGGGCCAGCCTCAGATTGTTTTTCATTACAAGTTCTGTGTTTTAGGTTCTTTAGTTAATCTTAAAGCTCTTCAGATAATTCCTGTTTTTTTGAGTCCTTTCCTATCTACTGTTATTATTCTCACACTCTCACTCCAGCACTAGGGAGAGAGAATCTCCTTTTTTTTTTTTTTTTTTTTTTTCTTTTTCTTTTTTTTTTTTTTTTTTTTTCCAAACCCTACAGCTTGAAGAAATTCCAGACTTGCTTTCCCGATCTCCTCAGTCCAGTTGGCTTTACCTCATTAATCAGAAACGGTTCTTTAGAAATTAAGATCCTTTGTTATTGATCTCAATTTATTCAGCTTCTTATTTAACTTAAGTTGAATAAGCTTGCATTCAGAAGACCCAAGATTTATTTTTCTCACTGTCAAACTTAAAATATTCTAATTTCTTATCAGTTAAGTAACTTTACAGTTTCCCCAAATAGAGGAAAAACAAAACAAAACAAAACAAAACAAACAAACAAAAAACATTATCATGGTCTGAATATAACTGTCTTGTAGCAGGACTAAGCTAAAGTGTGTTATTCTAGGGGGTGACGATTCATATAATTAAGACAAAACCATTTCTCATCCACAGTTAATAGTTAATTATGTGTGATGTACACCATCACCAGTGCCAGTTTTGCCTGGGATTTTGGTAAACTGTTAAAAAGTGTCAAAAAAAAAAAAAAAAAGTCACTGAAAAAATAATTACAAATGAATTTACTGAGATGCAGATTGCAGATATGTGGATTAGCATAAAACTAAAAGATGTGATTTTGATTCCTGGGCTTTGAAGTGTCAGGTGTCTCCTACAAACTAGTGTATTGTAGAGTATTCATCAACCTGGCTGTCATCAGAAGGAGCTAAGCACTGCCAGAGGTGGTTAGTACCTTCCCAAATGAAATCTTTCATGTCTAATAAAAGAAATTGAAGTTATTCCATTCCTATTACCATTTGTTCCCCACTGCTGTATTCCAAGGCACAAATGTAAATTGATTCCAGAGAAATTATTATATCTGTGTTTCCAGATTCCATACAATGCTTAACTACTCAGGTGCAACATGCACAGGCATAAGTAACTAAAATAGCAAGAAGCACGTTGTTTAAATATTTATGGACTTGAGTTCGAAAAATGAAACATATGGGATTCTCTCTCTCTCTTTTTTTTTCTTCTCTTTGACACTATTTTTCCAAAAGAAAAGAACACAGAACAAGAAGAAAAGGCCCAGATACTCTTCTGTTTAAATATAAATGTTCGCTTTACAAAGAAAAAGAAAAAGCAAGAAAGAGTAGCGAGGGGCATTAACACCCTCGGGGAAAATTTCATCTCAAGAGAACTGACCTTTCAGAGAAAGCAAATTAAATTATCTTTCTCATCTTTTACTAGTACTGTGACATCATTAAAATTCACGTTACATACCAGCATGCTTTGTTTTGTATTCATAACCTTAAACCAAAATTAATCAGTTGTCACACAGAGTTAACATATTTGTTAATGGTGCCCAAGCCAAAATATGCACTGTCTCAGGAAGATCAGCCTTTCTATATAATAACATAAATGTTGTAGGGCAGAGTCTTCTCCACTTTGTATCAATCTTTGTAAAATAAGTCCAGAATATGGGCTGGGGATAAAGGAGCTTCTGGATGAAGAAAAAAAGTGTCTCATGAAGTGTTTAAGAAACAATATCCTTTGCAGTACTGAGATGTTATTTCTCTTGTGTATTACTGGAGGAAAGGCAGATGATGACACTAACTTTCAAAAGACCTGCTGGTCTCTTTACCATCTCTCTGCTTGGTTTACTGAATGCCCTATTCTCCTGTGGTCAGTTTTTACCATTATATTTGCCATAGAATTCAGATTTCCAAAAGGGGTGGGGACTAATATTGGTGAAGGAATCATGGTACCTCAATTGCTCATTGTTCATGTAGTCAGTGAACTGATGAGTGGGAAAGTCTACATGCAAGCTCAGGAAAAAAATAGACAAAAATATAAAAAGGGAAATAAGAAACTAAAAATAAATTGCATTAAAAACAACAACAAAAAAAACTCACTATATATAAGAATTCCAATTATTTCTTTAATTCGCAGTATATTAACAACAACGATGACAACAACAACAAAATAATAGTGTTATTAGAAGAAAGACACAAGGAGACAGAGAACATACTGTGTGTTTCAGGTAGGATACTGCTACTCTGTGTGAACCATTCAGCCTACATGTTTTGTGTAAATTATTCTATATGTCCATATAACACCTCAGTGAAATTATAAAACTGTAGAAACAAAATATATCACCATGGAGAAATAAAGGAAAACAGATTTTAAGTGATTTTCCCAGAGTAATAAAACTTGTCAATGAAGAGCTCAGAACTAGGTTAATGCAACTACATCTCCAGATGCCTTTCTTTATAATGTGACATATGAGAAAGTAATCTTCACAATATAGCCTTGATTTCTCCCTGTAAAATATATGTATGTATGTATGTATTTATTTATTTATTTTTGTGGAAGAGTCTGTTCCTCTCCACATTATAATTTTTTTTAAATTATTTTACATGAAGAAATAGTAAGTACATCCTTTTGCTTTAAACATATTTTCTTTTAAAATAAAAAAAAAATAATAATTTCCAACATTATATTCTTTAATTTCTACCATTTGGACTGTTTAAAGGGTAGGCTTTTTCACTTCATATACTTGCACAAGTTCTTCAACTTCAACAAGCACAAAGGTGTAACTGTGGAAATAATAATAATTTGAAATCCCCACAGAACATGTTCAAAACCAGGCAGTTTATGAAGTGAAAGTCAAAGACTTGAGATATGAGATATGCTAGAGAACCTTTTTTTTTTTTCCTTTTTTTTTTTTTTTTTTTTTTGACTTTCAGAACATTCCTTAAAGATCAATGTATTTGAAAGTGTCACAAGAAAGATACATTTTCTCCAATTGTCCCTCTTGTAGCAATCTCTGCCAGTGATTTGAAACAGTGTCTGAAACCTGGGGTACAGGAAAAAACTGAAAAACATGGGTAAGATTAATAAGCTAGTCCGTTTGTATCCAATGCCAAGAAAAAAAGAAATTATACAATATTTAAGAATTTGGTTCCATAGATATGGAAGAGTTATGCAACAACCACAGTGGCTTTGTCAAGGACAATTAATTCACTTTCCTTCTTTACAAGTATAATAAATTTTGTGAAAAGAGCAGTGTCAAGAAAGAATGAAGTTGACTATCAGTACAGTTCATATGTCACCACTCTTGCTCATTGTATACTACATCTTGCTCTGTCCCTGCATACTGCTGAGAAAAGTCTGACTTCTTACTCTCTCCTGTCAGTATGCATACATACAGATAAAATCTTATCTGAAACGTTTTCTTCTCAAGGCTGACTTGCTGGCAATGCTCTGACTAATGCAGCCCAGGAAGCTGTTGGGTGTTCTGCAAGACCACATTGGTAGCTCACGTGGTGCCACCAGAACCCTTAAGGCTTTCTCTGCACATCTGCTGGTTGGTCACCAGCCTGTCATTCACTGGATTCTCCTTGCTTTTTTTTTTTTTTTTTTTTTTTTTTTTTTTTTTTTGGTAGAGATTTGCTTCCTTCCTGTAATCAGGAACCTCCCCTGATTACCACAACCTTTCAAAGACTATCAAGAGTGGCCTTGCAATACATCAGCCAGCTCATTGAGTGTTTGTAAGTGTATCTCACAGGGACCCATGAATTTGTATATGTTAAGTCTATTATAATGTTTGAAAATCTAATCCTCCTCTAGAAAGATTAGGACTTTCTTGCTCCATTATTTATTTATTTATTTATTTTTTTCTTCTGATCACAGGGACCTGTGATTCCTGAAGGTTGGTTTACTCATGAAGACCAAGCCAAAGAGAGCATTGAGTATCTTTACCTTTTTCATGTCCTTTACCATTTGGTTCCCTGGACAATTCAGCATATGATATACTTGTAGAAACCTTTCATTTTGCCTTTCACCTCCCTTACCGTATGGTTAGAGGAACTAAAATTATTGGAGAGCATGACTCAAATTTATAATAATTCTGACCAACTAGATAATTGATTTAAATTCTTAAGGTGCTAAGACTTTATTAACATTAAACAAACAAAACCTAAACCTTTTAATTTACTTTCAGCAAGAAAATGAATGGACAGGGGAGGAGATCAGTACATTGAAATAGGCACAGTCAGGTATAGAAGGATGGGGCCCACTGTATGAAAATTTTCTAGTTCTTAAGAAAGGGACCTGGTACTATAGCTAGTTGAATTGCAATAAAAAGAATATAAATCATATTATGATATAGGCATTGTATATGGAAATAAGTATTGTAAGACACATGAATTCATTCTTCAGCTCATTCAGCTTAGTGTTACAAAGTTGTGACACTTTTGGTTCATTTAAATGAACCAGTGGAGACTCTGCTACTGAATTCAAGAATTATATGAATAATATAATGATAAAAAGATGAATACAGATTTGATCCAGTCATGACAGACAGATAATTTAGATTATATATTTTGATCCTGTACAGCCAATTTCTGATATGATTCTAAGGTTATATTCCACGTGAAAACACGTGTAAATATAAGCATACATATAAAGATTTGCAGCATCAAGATTTATAGAATAAAAACAAATCTGTATTATAGGGTCTGGAATCTTAGATAGATAGCCTTTTATATCTACAGTCCTGTAAACATTTATTTGTTTGAATCAAGCCCACATCGCTGAAATCAAATTATTTAAATTATTCAAGATCTAAATGTGCTAAAATCCATGCGAGTCCTCTTTGCAGTTAGTTTATGCCTATTAGGCGTTCCAGCCAGCAATAAAGAAGAAAGCATCTGGGTACTTGCCAGCTAGAGAATGGCATTGTGTTCACACATCAAAAGCAATAGAAAGAAGACATTCATGGTTATGGGCTCACGTTTGCATGACAACGCTTTTTCCTTTTTATTTAGAGATGAAGCTATGAAGATTCCTTTGAAGAGAAAGAATTCTGAAGACAGAAATACTGATGATTAATTTAACCCCTTACTCCACTAAGCTAAAAGTAGTCATGTTTACATTAATTTCTACTGAATTTTGGGTTGCAGTTACTTTAAAAGACCTATGAATAAAAGAGAAAAAAGGAAAAATAAAATTAAAAAAGTTCTTTGTTATTATTTGTGCCATTCTAGTGAAACCTAAGCTTCCAATGCAAAAGATTTTGCATATTAATAATAGTAAGATTCTGAACATTTATTTCTTTTACACTTTTCTAACTCTGAAAATTCATATTTTGGGATAACTGGAAAGTGATTTTTCTTTTTCTTTTTCTCCCCCCACCCCTTGTATTCTCTCTCTCACTCTAAGTTAGAAAAACATTCACAGTATATAGATGCCTGCCACTCAAGTTACCTCTTACAGCTACCCTGAAAAAAAATATATATATATATATGTTTTGGGAAGATACATAGTTCTAAGTAAACTGGTTTAGCATGGATGGTGTGTGCTTTTAATCAAGTGAATATTTATAGTATGATAATCATTCTGAACACCTCTGAGTTAAATTGAGATTTTTGAAAGTGTGATCACTCATTTCTGGGGCCTTTTTATAAGTTGTAACTCCTTCATTTTTATTTATTTATTTATTTTTTTTTTTTTAAAAAAAAAAAAAAATGAAAAAAAAAAGAGAGGGAGAGACAGAGAGAGAGAAAGAGAAGAAAAATAGGGACAGGGACAGGTTTCTGTCCATATCCTGTTCTTTCTCTGTACAATCCCCTTTAGGACATGCACACACAGTGATACACATATGTTAAATAATATTGTTTTTGCAACTTGCTTTACACTCAAGGCAAATATGTTCAAGAGACCCAGCTGACTGATGATGGAGACACCCATTTTGCAGAAATTGCAGCTGGGTCCTGCAAGCTGACAGCTGTGATGGTCTGAGCAGATTGTCATTCCACCAACAAAGGTTCCCTGCTTCCAGTGTTGGAGCTCTCATGGACTCCCCAAAACAGGCAGTACCACATTGTGCTATTACCCAGAAAACACAGTAAAGTCTCCCAGTGCAGCTGAAACTGTTTGGTGTGATTCCTACTGCGGAAATACTACCCCCCTGTTATTTTAAGAGATCTACTATAAAGAGAGTTCTGATCTCAATGAATTTTCGACTTTTTACATTGATAAGAAAAATTATAATTGTAATAATTCCGTGTTCCCCAGTTCCCTGGAAAAAAAAAAAAAAAAAAAAAAAAAAAAAATCTGTACAAAATGCATGATTCACAATTAGATCTTTTGTTAGGCTTGAAAATCTGTCAGCAGTATTGTACTCAAATATAGTTTTAAAGTATTTATTGTTAGCACTGAATAAGCATAAATAAATAAAAGAACCCGTTTGAGCTCAAGATTATCTGAAACTTAACTGGCCTTCTTGGCCTGTGTTATTGATACGCATGCAAAAACCATGACAGTGTTAATGGAATGTTAATGTATTTATGTATTTGTAAAGGACTGAGAGAGTTGCCTTTGAAATGATTCAAAATGCAACAAACAAACAAAAAAAAAGAAAAAAGAGAGAGAGAGAAAGAGGGGGAGAAGAAAAAGAGAGAAAGAAAGAGAAAGAAAGAAAATATATATGCAGAGAAGCAGTTTGATTGTGGGGTTGCAGATATTCCCTAAAGGGAAGGACAGAAGGACTACAACACAGCTCTTTCCCTTTATCATGCAAGCAATTACTGGCAATTTGTTCTGGCCAGTAAAACTTCTGATATTATCATGGTTGCTGAGTAATTTATCATCAAAGTTTAATGTGAAAACAGGTGACTGTGTAATCACCAATCTAGGAACAGAAATAGAATCGTTATTATTTCTGCCTGAAGAGAGGTTTTTTTTTTTTTTCTTTTTTCTTTCTTCTTTTTTTTTTTTTTTTCCTTTCTGTCAATTGACTTAACGGCCAAAAGGCTGTTCATCACCATGAATTATAAAACCTCTATTAAATATTCATAAAAGTTTTGAAATGAATGTGTGATAGAGATGAAAGCCAGGCTAATTTAAATACCTACCAGACCTGTCTTAATTACAGAGGTAAAATGAGATATAAAAATTATAGCAGCAAGGAAAGGAAAAAAAAAAAAAAAAAAAAAAAAACGTTGAAAGAGTTCATTCCATACATTATGTGCATCTACTTTTTAACCAATGAGATACAAATTTGTACACAACATGAATTGCCTAAGCCTATTGAAATAAATCAGTTATTGAGTTCCATGTTGTTTACACTAATGGGACTTTTTGGCTCTCTGGAAGATGCTCTAAGTGAGGACTTGTTTCCTGATGTGTGCTTTTGTTAGTCTGTGTGGTCATGTGTAAGGAAATTGTTTAATTAACTTTAAAATGATGATAAAAACAAAACAGTCATGAGTGTCTGCAGGTGTGAGACTAAAACACAGAATGGAGTAAATAGTAGAAATATTTTAATTTTCCGTTTGATAAATAACTATATCCTTGCTCAGCCTTTTATGGACAGTAAATAGAATATTTCAAGAATGGAGGTTGTCCACGAACAGAAAGCCCCAGGCTTAATGATGTTTAACATCCTTTAATAGATTCCTGAAAGAGCTGATTGTATAGCATAGATATGTATAGCATAAATGTGCATAGTGAGGTGCAGAATCAGGCCTTTGCTTTGTGTGAACATTTGGGAGTGCTTGTTGGCTGCACATAGCTGGACCTTACAAAAAGAAAAAACAAATATCTCTTTATCGAAGACTTAGAGGGAATATAAACTGCACAGCTACCCAGCCAGACTAGGATATGTAGGCTAGGATTCCTTTCACTTGTATTAGACCACCCTCATAAAAAATGCTTCTTCAAAAATATGCATCTAGATATCTTCTGTTTTGTTTTGTTTTGGTTTGGTTTGGTTTTGTTTAAAGAAATCAGGTTTTCTGATGTATGATTTATCTCATTCTATAGTTGTTAATTAGACTTGTTTTGTAGAAGATGGACCCAGATCACAGGGTTATTGTAGCAGAGAGTTATATGTGAAGTCAGAGCCCATATTTGTTGCAGCCACAGTGTACTACAATTTGGTTTGATAGCTGCAGTTTGATGACATGAGGAAAGTATGAAGAGCAAAGCATGTAAAATTTATTTGACTAATATTCATTTGTATTAATATTCAACTTCAAGATATTTCAACGAAAGAGAAAATTGACATGATAAGAAATAATCCATTAGGCCATTTACTGTTCATTAGAAAAAGGTATTCCTATTTTATATATGTTAAGATATAGTTAAGACCACTCCACTCTTAGGCAAGTAGCTAAACTTTTCAATCCTATTCCAGCTCTTTTCCTGTGCTGCTAGTCTTATAAGTACTATTATTACTACCATTGCTGCCACTGGTGCACATTCTATTGCTGCTACAACTATTAAATTATAATTACTTCTCTTTCATCAGTGTATGAATTTTTTTCCCTAGTATGTAGAAGTCTTCATGTTCTATAAATTAAGCATTGACTTAAGGTTTTTTTTTTTTTTTTTTTTTTTTTTTTTTTTTTTTTTTTCTGGCTAGGAATGGACTCAGTTATTCATGAACATCTTCCCAAGTCACAACTTGTGATACAGGAATTCAACATAGTGTAAAAAGAAAGGAAATCCTCAAATCCTTTGAGAACCTCAATTCTACAGAAAAAGAGGAAGCTGAAAGTTTATGTTCATGATTATCTATGACATGCAATCTATTTAGATAGAATTGATTTATTTTATTTTATTTTATAGATTTTTTTCCATGTCTCTGTGTTTGACAGATTAAGTTTGTCTAATAGCAGGACTTGATTTTATTTCATAATTAATATGATTCTACATATTTAAAATTTCCTTATTAGGAAAGGGTTTGTATGAAAGAAGTAAGGATTGCAGAGAAAAGGGGAGGGGATCCTTGCTGAGATTCTAATAGTTACAAATTTGGTCTTCCACCAAAGTAAATAAAATGAGCTTTTCTGGACAGATTGCTTTGATTTCAGGGAAAATTAACTGGATAACTCTAATGAATCACAGACATTGCTTTTGTGCATCTCCCTGTGAGAAGTTTCAAAATGGGTTTATAAAATCATAGAGCAGGTAGACCAGTTCAGCTTAAAAATAAATAAAAATATATTTAGATCTTCCAGTGAGTGTTCAAACTAATTCTGAGCTGGTCTCAGCTGCAAAGAAAAGCTGGCTAATCTGCTTTTAAATCTTTTCTTTCTCTCTTTCTCTTTCTTTCTTTCTTTCTTTCTTTCTTTCTTTCTTTCTTTCTTTCTTTCTTTCTTTCTTTCTTTCTTTCTTTCTTTCTTTCTTTCTTTCTTTCTTTCTTTCTTTTCTTTCTTCCTTCCTTCCTTCCTTCCTTCCTTCCTTCCTTCCTTCCTTCCTTCCCCTCCAGGGAGGCAACTGAAAAGATGGCCCTGGACAGGGATATTTTATTTATTTATTTATTTATTTATGATTCTCAGAAAAATTAGTCTAGATTCTACAGACCAACTAAATTCCACTTCAAAGCCAGTTTAGCAGAAATCAGGTAAACTTTAGAAGCAAAGCTCAGTTAAGGTACTTTGTGCAAGTACCCTGACCAAAATTCACTAAGTACAGCATCATTCTAATATGCTTTCAATTTTAATAGCTAAGTTTTTTGACCAAGTACCATGATTGTTCAGAGATAAAACACAATTATTAGAATACCTTTTGCTATCTATTGTCTGCCTTGTCTCGTTCAGTTGAACCTGAATATGATGTACAGGCCCCCAGACATTACTAGGCGGTAGAGAAGATCTCCTATGGTTGATAAGTGGTTACAATTTAAAAAATTCTAAGCTGAAGACATCGGTCCTAGACCCATTTTGTATGTAAAAGCATACAAAGTCACTATTCTTAGCTATAGCAGTATTTCATTGGTTTGAGGATTTGACAAGCTACTGATGGGCCATAGATTGCAAAAGCTGAAAATCCAGAAAAAGAATAAATTAAATAAATATAGATACCACAGTAAATAGGTGCAGGTATGCCACAGGCTGAAAAGAAATAATAAAAAATGTCATTAAGCAGCTAGACCTGTAAGTCTCTTGAATGGAAATTCTGGACCAACTGAGTGAAGTTTATGTTCCTGACAAGATTAGCAGACTGCAGAGCTCAGTAAGTTTCCAGATGGCAATACAACAAATCAAGTTAAAAGCACATCATCAGGGCTGTGGGGAGGTTTTGAACCTTAATGACTAAAGTTTTTGCTGTAACTCTAGGTTTAAGTTAACTATAATGAAATAAAAATTAAAAAAAAAAAAAAATGGTAGGACTGGACTTATCACTTACTAACATGACAGAGAAGATTGAAACCAACAGTTTTCATTTTCTTTCATAAACATCTAAAGCAACCCAACCCACAAATTTTCAATCAGCCACAACAGAGAAGAAGAGAAGGAATCATGTTGGTACTGGGGAAGGGGAATAAAGAAATATATCTAAAAGTAGTTGCCTGTAGCTTTTTTTTTTTTTTTTTTTTTTTTTTTTTTTTACTCTATGTAGTGACCTCATGTAGTGAGCTAACATCTACCAAAGGTTGCTGCAGCAGGTCTTTCATCTGTCATATCAAAATATTTTCACTACCCACTACCAATATGACACTAAATATTGGTGTGTCATTAATGTCAGCCTATATATAATTTTGGGTAGCAGCACTACAAAAAGCAGATGACAAGCTACTATTTCACAGTTGCTGTTGAAACGAATAAAAATGACTAGTCCCATAAAAGAAAAGGTGTGAGGGGGAGTGTATATGAAGCTGTGTGTGTGTGTGTGTGTGTGTGTGATAGAATGTGTGTGTGAGAGAGAGAGAGAGAGAAGGTTGGGGTAAGTGTGTGGTGATTTGCAAATCTTGATCACATAGAAGTTTCATCCAGGATGCTTGAAAGACTAAGGCTGGTATACATTGATAATAACTCCAATTAAGATGTGACATTAGCAGCCATGCATGCACTGGTTGGAGATATTGGTGCGAATAAGAAAGATTCTAAAATGGATGAGGGAACGTGGATGCAGTGGCAAGGATAAGATCAGGGATAAAATTTAATAGGAAATAGAACTCTTTGGTTGACACAAATGCATGTTGCTGGGGAAAAAAAAAAAAAAAAAAAAAAAAAAAAGTATCTCATCGAAAGTATTACTCATTCATAATGATCACCACCTAATTGGAATCATTATTTTGGATATATATCTTTAACAAAATGGTAAGTCTAACAGAGATGATAATGCAGTGCAGGACATGCAGGACACCCACTAGAATGACTGAGCATCTTATTGAACTGCACAGAATGTGATGAACACTTATTTGGATTCTGCTTACAGGTAGATCCAAAATGAAATCTCAGAAGTCAATATTTTATCACCATTCCCTGACTCAGAAAAAGAAATTAAGCAAAAAAAAAGAAAAAAAAAGAAAAAAAAAATGAAGAGAAATTGATAGGAAATGTGTATGTGGTATGTGTTGGGATCACTGATGTTTTTGGTTTCTCCTTTTCATACAAAAAATACATGGTTATATTTTTCGGTATATCTCATTGGTAATGTTGACTTAATAAAAAAGGAAAGCTAATAAAAACTCTGTTTAAAAGAGAAAAATATAAATGGATTTTATTTAATTTTTCTTTTAGAGCACATGCCTCAGGAGTTTGAGGATGAAATCCTCTGTGACTTCAGGCTCGTTTATGACTTTGATTAAAAATATTAGATTTTTGAATATTCAAAGAAACAAAATCACATATTTTGGGTACTCTGTTTTTGTTTTAGAGTTCTAAGGTACACATTTTTTCTGTTTTTGACAAGGACTGTCTTTGGGAGAGCTGCAAAGAAATATTTTGGCTGCATAATACATTTAAGCAGATGACTGTTTTTTGTAAAACAGAAAAGCAAGATGGGGAACAGGGATTAGAACCAACACTCTAGCATAATTTTATAGCCTAATAAACTATGCAACAGATATATTCTCTTTCTCTGCTACCTTATTTTCTTCAAAGGCACACAGGTTCAGTAAGGACATTGGAAATCACTCTCCACCACACGTCTCAGAAGGGAAATTGAGACCAGACCTACTCAGAGTAGAATAGATTCATCTTATTCAATATAGATTTCTAAAACTAATATATAAATTGTGGTGTATATAATTAGAGTTGAAATTGCCACATAACTTGATGAAAGAAGTGTTTTTCTCTCCAGTGATCATTACGAATGACCAGCTAATGTGTAGTGGGTCTACACTGTAGATATCTGAAGTTAGATCAGATGATATTTGAGCTTCTCTATAAAAGGGAAAAAGGAGTTAATGATTACCATCACTTCTGTCCTAAAAGAGTGATCTTTATTTTACCTTCAAAGCAATAACTTCAGCACTTTACTTCATAAAACAGTTCTGATTAAGTAACTGTTTGTCTTACTAGGAAAAGGTTTCTAACTAGGATAATATTAAATCTTAGAGCTAGTTAAACACTTGAAGCTGCTACTTCTTGTTATAGATTTGATCTCACATTTGCAGATCTAAATGACCAAATGCCTATACACTAATTTTTTCACATGCTATACCAGGAAGTTGCATAAGACTTTGGTAGGATAAAACACTCTGTCCTAAAAAAAAAAAAAAAACAAAACAAAACAAACAAAAAAACAAACTTGTTTTGTACAAGTAGTGAGAATACTGTAAATTCAATGTGAATGTTTTGATGAACAAAGCATCTATGTGTTTATAGTTATATGTATGATATGAATGATATGTATGAACAAAAAATAAAAGATCATGCTTGTGAAGAAATAAATTCTTCTGGATCTTTTTTTTTTTTTTTTTTTTTTTTTTTTTGATCTGTCTGTTAAGGTATGTAGGAAGATGACTGGACTCTAGCTTGAGTTTTAGCTAACTGACCAGACCATGGGAAACTCCTAGACATAACATCAGAAAGGTATGTGAGAAGTGGCCAATCCTCACAGAAAATTGCAGGAGACTACTGGGAACAGTTTTGAGAGTAGTCTTGAAAGACCAGAATTACATACATGACATTATCAGTATTATAGAAGGACCTTCAAGCTCATCTGGTCCAACCATAACCTTACCACCAATATCACCCACTAAACCATGTACCTAAGTGCCACATCCAACCTTTCCTTAAACACCTCCCTGGGCAATCTGTTCCAATGCCTGACCACTCTTTCTAAGAACAAATGTCTATTAATTTCCAACTTAAACCTCCCCTGGTGCAACTGGAGGCCATTCCCTCTTATCCTATCGCTAGTTATCTGTGAGAAGAGGCTGACCTCCAGCTCCCACAACTTTCTTTCAGACTGTTGTAGAGAGCAATAAGTTATCCCCTGAACCTTCTCTTCTTCAGACTAAACAACCCCAATTCCCTCAGCCACTCTTCATAGGACTTGTGTTCCAGGCCCTTCACCAGCTTTGTAGCCCTTCTCTGGACACGCTACAGGCCCTTGAGGTCTTTCCTGTACTGAGGGCCCCAAAACCGAACACAGTACTCCAGGTGCGGCCTCACCAGAGCAGAGTACAGGGGGACAATCATCTCCCTGTTCCTGCTGGCTACACTATTTCTGATACAAGTCGGAATGCTGTTGGCCTTCTTGGCTACCTGGGAACACTGCTGGCTCATGTTCAGGTCAGCATAAATCAGCACCCCCAGATCCTTTTCCTCTGCACAGCTTTGTAGCCACTCTGCCCCAAATCAGTAGCATTGCATAAAGGTGTTGTGATCAAGGTTGTTTGTAGGAAGGATATTCACTACCTGTAATTAAAAAAACAGGTGACAGTGCAAGGCTCAGAAGCCACTCAGTTTGCAAAGATTTCCAGAGAAATAAAGAACACTGGTGCTTGCTGCCTCTTCTGGATCTTCCCAGGCGTGCATGGTTTATCACAGAAAACATATTTCCAACATGCCCAGGAGAGGTTGTCTTAAAGTTCATATTCTGATGTGAGGCTTGTGGCTTGGAGTGTTTGCTCCACCTCACAGCCCTCTATGTGCCTTGAAGATTTTCCTGCCAGCCCTGATGGGATCATATTTATATTACTACTCCTAATTAACTTAGGTGAAAATGAAAAAGGTTTTGCTTTGCTAAGCAGGAGAGAACAAAGATTGAGCCTGACTTGTGAATACATCTTTTCTTTCAAGAGTAAAACATAGAACTGTTCAGTACATCAGATGAAATTATCAGCCATCTGTGAACTGAGCATCAAAGACACAATTAAAATACCAACATGAATTCTCTTCAAATAATTTATAACAATGCTTTGTGCACATATCTCTGTTCTTCCCTGAGCTCCAGACCTCTCTGTAGTGATATTTTAATTTGCATCCAGAATTAAAAATAAATAAATAATGATAATACTAAAAGGAAGAAGTTAAAAAATGAATACAAAGGTTTATGACATGGTACAAGGATATTGGTTTTCATTTCAGCATATTACAGAATTGAAAGTTCAGCCATGAGGTTACAGTACTGTGCCTATCATCAAAAACAGTAGTGAGAGCAGCAAGAAGGTCACAGATGGGTATCCCAGAATTTTTCTGTTACTGAGAGATATTGGGAATGATGTTGACTTGGAGTAAAAACTTTCTTCCTTTCTTTCTCTCTCTTTATCTTTCTCTGCAAGCAGTGAGAAAAAAAAAATAAATAGAAAAGATGAAGAAGAAAGGGTTGCTGAGCACTACTTACTGTTTACACTGAGACTGAAATCAGAAGCAGGAAAGAGGGGAAACAAGCAAATGCATAAAGATGCTGCTTTCAGCCATGTTGTTGGGTAACCGTGGGTTTATCAAATATTGACAAACATGAAATGATTGTAATCAGTCACTGTCAGAAGGGAACAGGTACCCTCCTCTCTTTTACAAATGATCCAATTAAAGGAAACATGTTGGCTATAAAAGTCAAAATCAACAATGCACTGTACGCTGACAGCCCATCCAACATATAAAATCAATAGTGCATTCTTCTTCTAGCCAGCACAAAGCAACAGTAGCAACTTTCCCACCTCTTTAGTCAAATATGACACCGTATCAATCGATCAAAACTTAGTATTTATTGAACAGTGGCTTCTGAAGAATGCAAAATGTATTGTTCTTTCCTTATTTTATTTCAATAAAGTTTAACTTAAAGGCATAACACTTGAGAGGGCTCAACTGTTTTACTGTGGTTAGATATAGCCATAGCTGGCAGGATAGATAGATTCAAATGTATACTAATACACACTTCTTGGGAAACAGACTGCATATACATTCTCTGTTTGAATACTCTCAGAATAACACAATTGACTGTCACATGAATGCACACTGGTTGTGAGAAAAGCTCGATTAATGGAGCTAGAACTCCTGATGCAGAATTGCAAGATCTTTTTTTCTTTTGTTTTGCATTAAAATCTAGCTGTCTTTTTCAGTGAAGCTAATGTAAAAGAAAACTTTCTTATCTCAAGTAGATTTCATCCACACAGGAAGATATGATTATTCTGCTGAAATTGAATCTGTGTTTGTCATTCTCCATAGTCCTTGACCCAGGGAAAGAGCATGACTATATGTCAGCACATGGTCAAAAATAGGCCTGCATATGGTCCTGATAGGAAATACCTTAGGAATGTGTTAATTACTTTTGCTGACTCTTGGTAATTAGTCTTAGTTATAGATCAAGTAATGCCAACTAAAAAATATCTCTATCTCCCTGTTTTTTACAGTCAGTAGTGGATGTGATGTCTCTGTGTATTTTTGTAGCTATTTTCCCCTTGGTTTTCATTAGGGATTAGAAATTCCCAAAGACATGACTCAGTTAAAATGTTTGACCAATTAAATGAACAAACAAACAAACAAACAAACAAAGACTCTCCAAAGCTTTGTTTATGTAGATGTAGTTGTAATTACTTAATTGAACAAAAAGGGTTTCATCCACAAGCTACCAATATCATTAGAAAAACACTTCAGCTAGGCTCAGTCAGACCTTAAGACAACAATCAGACTTTTTATTTTCATTGCTGAAATTCAGTGTTCATAAATTATGCACATCTCTGATATAATGGACATTGCCTAATTTTTCACATTGGCTGCTTGATTGTCATTTTACTTTTAAATCACTAGCTTTCCCAATTAGAATACAAACCAGTTCATAAAATATTGACGTCTCAAAGAGACCTGCTTGTACCAGTTGGTGTATTGCATGTCTAATTTTAATATGCCATTTTCCTAGGAGCATGGACAGTACCAACAAAGGCAAGTGAATGACTTTTTCATCCTTTGTTCTTATAAATAAAATTTGCAGCTACAATATGTACTGTTAAAGACAATGTTTTTATAAATCAAAGTTAGCCAACACATCTTGAGTAAGACCAAAATTTCACATTGGTAGTTGCTTCATTTACTAGCATTAAGAAGCAACGTGTTTACAGTCTAGATCCTCTTCAATAAAATCATTCTGAATCAGCTTCTAAGCATAGTCAGAAGATGAAGTTCTTGAAATTTAGCATTGGAATTCTTTGGCATGGAATCATCAAGTTTCCACAGATTTAAGGGAAAATTGGGCACGTTGCCAGGAAATAAATTTATTACACACTAAAAATGCACAGAAAATTTTGGTGGATCAGGAATACAGTGCCACAGATTCTTTGATGCTGAAAGAATTTACAGTAGGTATAATGTCTGCTTCCTCCATTTTGATATCTCACTCACAGGTATCTGCTTTGGTTGTGAACAAAGCCTACATACAAATCTAAATGGACTTCTGTCTGACTCAAAATCATCACCACCATTTTTCTATAGGGGGAGAAAGCAAAAGTTAAGTTCAGGAAAATAAGTATTACTATACTCAGTTTGTTAAAACTACCCCAAAATTATAAACAACCAAGATCACTGTATTATGATATTATGGAACTCAAAAATAATTTAATCACTTGCTCTGTAGCACCATTTTATTTGTAGGTAAAATAGACCACACCAACCACAAAATCGGGAGCTCTCAACAACTGAGATTGATTCTGGTGCCTTGGTCACAGCAGCTAAACACAGGTATCTGTCTGTTGCAGAGCTAGCAGGGTAATATTATTAATCTGCAAAATTCAGAACTATTGTTCTTTGAGGGAGTATTAGGAACATCTGTCACATCTTCCATCTTGTGAGGAAAAAAATAAACAGCTATATTTTGTATAGCACATGAGTGTTTTCAGAGATGTTGATTCCTCGCATCCTTTGAAATGTGGAAGGATTTGGTGCAGAGTCTTTGAGAGAACATGCATGGACTGAACAGTAACCTTTTTATCCATGTTCATTTGGGTGCTTGAGGCACAGAAAAGACATAGTGAAATGAAATATAACGATTTACACTTCTGCCCATCCCTGCAATATAATATCACCCTGAACATACTATGACATTTACAGATGCAACAAGTAGCTACTCTATAGAGCTAACTATTTAAATATAGTTAATTGGCCTCTGCTACTTTCTGATCCCTTAGAAAATGTGGAAACTTAAAATTAAATCATTAAATTGCAATGGTGTAGAGTTTTTCACTTGGTGGTTTCATAATCCTGAACATTGTTCAAGAAACTTGTTAATGATTTTCAGCAGTTTTCATGTCTCACAGATAGAGGCAGCAGTCACATTGATAGAACATAGCTGTCCTCTCAAAAGTGCTTGATTTCATATTATATACTTATTTATTTTGAGTTTTCATTATATAACATTTCCAAAGAACATATAGGATAGACCAAAAGTGTTTTGCATTTTAAGAGAGAATTTGAAAAGGGGAGAACTCAATGAGTACTCTAGTTTTTAATATGTGTCAACAGAACTGTGTTTGAAGTAAGAGTTTAAAAACTTTCAGCTGAACATTTAAAAATGCAATATTGAAATGTTTAAGTCTTGGGAAACTTAAATTTAAAGTTTGCCTTTTATAGAAAATACATCCACACCTCCTGAAGTAATGTTACTGTATATGAGTGTGATACTTTTAACTCTCACTGGCAAATTAGCATGGTACACATAACTTGCCTGAAGTGATCATTTTAACTGATCACAAGTAAATTTATGTGGTTTAATGCACTTGAATGAAAAATATTGCGTTAAAGAACCAGGAAAGTAGACCATATTTCCAAGAATGAAAAACTTATCCTATAATACAGGGAACCCAGAAAACAAACAAACAAAAAACGTCTTAGAGTCCTGGGAGATAACTAGTTCAATAAAAGCTCTCTGTGCTACTGTCAGATGTATCTGTCAGTAGATAAAATGTTAGAAGCAAATTCATTCTTTCAATGGGAATGAAGAAAGAAAGGTCCATGAACTACAGGCAATATAATGCCCTGCCTTTTCCATATAGAACTTTTTAATGATTGACTTTACAATATGATGTCTAGTTTTAGTGTCCATAGTTCAGGGATGCTGAAGTATTGAAAATGGATCATATATACACACAAAATCAAAATAGTCAACAGAATATAAAAATAAATCTGTACTATGACCAAGGAATCAACTTACTCAGTGACTGAAAGAGCACAGAGGTGACTTACAATAACTTCATACAAATACAACTGGAAAATATCTGTGGGTTACTCAAGGATAAGAAAAGTATGTAAAGTCTGCCTATTTCTGAGATGGGTAATATTGTCTTCAGGTCTAAAAAGACCCAGAGGATTGTACTAATGCTTGCCCTGGGGTTCTCATATCAATGTACAGAACAGAAAATTGCTGGACTATGCTAGAACTTTCATCTGACCTTCATTTGGAAATCACAGAGTGTGAAGCAGCTACTGTACTACTGAATATCTCTCTGGAATAGAGTGGGTCTGCAGACATGATATGCTCCTGGATGCAGAGATTCAGAAATGCCAAGTCAGTCCAACAAGTAAATGTGTGAAACCCATGGAAAGTCATTGATATATCATCACCTAAAGACCTGATTGTGATATCGTGTAATTATTTTTCTGAAATAAGTCCCTGGCTCTTACTGTTAGGATAAATTTGTTATTTGGGGAGATGTGGAGATGTTAATCTGCTTTTTCCACAGGTATACTTGGGAAGAAAAAAAAAATAAAAAATAATAATAATAAATGTTTGCTTTGTCTTTTGTCAGCTTGTAATATGCAGCTTTCTGCATAAAGACACTGTTTATAAGCAAGTACCACACTGCAGACAAATCACTTGTCAAGGTTAAAAGGATATATACATATATATATATTTTTCCTCCAGTGTATTGTATAATTTAAAGGCATATATTCCACTTAAAAACTAACAAACAAACAAACAAACAAACATACAGGCAGGGGAGGAGAGGGAAGGGAAGGAAATATGAATCTTGTTTTCTTCCAACTACTGCATGTGTAAGCACATAGATAAATCTATGCTGCCCCATATCAGCAGAAAAAAAGATCAGGGTTTGGCTTTGCTTATTTCTTCCTGAGGCAGCTAAGTATGGCTTACACCAGAATAATGTTGCTTTAAACATTAGATTTCTCTTCAATTACAGTTCTCAAGCTGCACAGAGGGCTATGCAGTCTCAATCCCTGGAGATTTTCAAGAACCAATTTTAAATAAACCTGGAGCAGGCTATTCCAGCCCCAGAGCTGTCCCAGCTTTTGGAAGGAGTTTTTACTACAGACTTTCTAGTCCCTCCAGTCTCATGGTTTTGTGAATCTAGGATCATATGAAAGCAAAATTACATGTCTAAGTTCATAAAAGACTGCCATTTGGAGGCATTGTAAGATGCCCACATCTCTACTGATAGTGAAGTACTTTGGGCAAACATCTCCATGAAGATCATGCAGTTTAAATTTGAATTCATAATGCAGAGCCTGTTTAGGCTGGACTCCAGCTTTCCTTAACAAAAGCAAGAACAAAAAAACATTCATTGATCTTACCTTGTGTATGGAAAACTGTTATCTGTTTTCTCCAGAAAAATTCCATCATATGTGGCGAAAATTCTACTATAGATACATGGACTTCAGGTCTGCTAACTTCAGCAGCAGCAGTATCAGCAGTATTAAAATTACTTTGATTGCCCATAATAGCAATTTTGCATTACTTTGATCTCATCTGGCAGCATTAGCTTCAATATTGGCTGTAATGCTCTTGTGTGTCATTCGCGTTTTCTACAGTCTCATCTACATGTAGCTGTATAAGCTCTTGATATGATCTCTTCTAGCCTTTATGTACAGAAATTTTAAGTATAGTTTAATTGGTATTTGGTTTGTTTTACAGACTCTGCCAAATCCTGCTTCTACATCCAACAATACTATAAAGGCATGGTTTAAGTCCAATCCTAGAATTTAGATGAAAACCAAAAATAGAATTCAGACTAGATTATGGAATTTCATCCCATTACTTTGTAATGAAGGATGAGCTCATTTTTAAGGTTCATTTATTTCTCTATGTACTGTTATTTTCAATCTCTGCATCAGTCTGAACAATTCTTCTCTACCTTTGGTGTTTCTGCTTTCAGTTTGTTTATAAACAGCTGTTTGATTTTTTTTTTTTTTTCTTTTTCTCTAGCCTAAGATTACATATACAAAAAAGTTTTCTTAAAAATAGGAAAAGTTAAACTCAGAAACAGATTGTCAGATCACATTGTGAGGGCTCTACAAGAATTTTTAAGAAGTTAAATAAACACCTGTTTATATCAGTAGTGAGTTAATCCTTATTTTAGCATAGAAGGATAAACCTTAACTTTTTTTTTTTTTTCCGAATAGCACAGGCCCCACATGGTCTTTAACATGGCGGTTGGTGCATTAATCTAATACAAACTAAGGACCATAGAGAAGCTCTGTTCTATTCTCTTCCTTTTGCATCACTCCTTATTTCACACTGATGTTTCTTTTCACACTTCTATTATTCTGCTGGCTGAATATTATCTTCTCTGGGATTAATAAAGATAGACTCCAAAGTTTATCTTAAATAGAAATCATATTTATAATAATAATAATTTAAGAGTTTTCATCTGGTAAGAAAAAATAATTAAAAAACGAGAAGAAGTATTTAATAATAAGAAGAACGAGACTGCTGATATTTCTCTTAAACCTCTAACCTGGATGTGTAGATTCAATGAACTGTTTAATTAGTTATTATTTGTGCAATGTTCCTTAATGGGAGGGGTAATACATTTGGAAGGAGTAAAAGCAAGATGATCAGGAGCAGCAGAAAACATTTTTACTGTTCTTTCTCCATGATTTTTTTTTTTTTTTTTTTTGGTCTCAAGACTATGAAAAAGGGTGAGAATTAATGGCAATTGCTACTGCGGACTTGGAGACGTCAGCCCCCATTTCACCAATTTCCTTTTGAAAAGACAGGTTCCACTGTTGGCAAAATGGACTAGGATTTTCAAAAGTTTCTTATTATACTGATGTTGACTCCAGGTAATTATTCTGGTGCCTGCTATAGTGGCAAATTAGACCTTTTTCACCTTATTATCACCAGTAGTTTTAATAGCAATTACTGATTTTAGTGGGAACTTGTGGAATATGGAATCTAAAGATGTAAAAAGTAGTTTTTGAATAAGCAATTACATTTCATGAATGTAATTTGAGCTTGACACTGAATGTGAGCCTGCACATTGAATCTGAGCTAAGCTGCAGCATTAGTTAGGAAATTTTGTGAGTAATCAAGAAAGAAGTTGAATAAAATTAGGAAAACAACAACAGCAACCCAGCAGAAAAGCTAAGATACATCGTGAGTTGTTTTAGGGTTTAACTGCTTATTTATGCTATTGCTGCTCATAATTCAACCAGGTATACCTCTTAGCTCATTGCTTGCTCTTAACTCGTTGCAACTCAGATGAAACTTAGCACCTTAAAACTCCTTTATTTAAACTAACTTGTAGTTCTTGTCCATGAGGGTGGGTTTAGAAACTCTTTAGAAACGCTAGGCCACTGTGATGGCTCAGCTGGCATGTAGCAACTCCTTGCACCTGGATTGGGTATTTAAGTAACCAGATCAAGGTGTATATGTGTGTGCATGCATGTGTGTGTGCACGCCTATGCCTATTAAGTCTACAGATGAACTCCAATCACTAAACATGAGCAGCTGAATGGCTTTAAGCGTATGATTTTAATCTGCAGATCAAAGGAGTATTTGCTCAGTTGCATACAGATATTCACAGTTAAATACAGTAATAAAATAGTGGCCTTCATTTTGTGGGGACAAATTGGAACCTGAGTGTGTGGCTGCGGATGCTTTACATTGGTTAGGAGACGTTTGCACACATTTTGCATGGTTTAGACTACACATAAATATCCATAGATCCCAGGGGTTTAGAGAGACAGAAAAAGCTCTTTGCTAACCTCTTGGATACACTTGCAGGAGCAGCTGCTGCAGTTGCCTTTGTTTATTCTGTCTCCACATTAATTACCTTGCACTGAGAGAAAAGTTTCCTCACCAGTTTGGTAGTATTTGGTTATTTAGTAGGTTAAATAAATGTTTTTCTCTTTGGTGTCTATTTCTCTAGAAAGCAGCTTCTTTATTATACTTTTACTGTCAGGGTTGGGCTCATACTAGAGATGCACTGTAAAGAGAAGATACGTGCATATCCATATAAACATACATATATGTATATATAAGCTTGTTTGTTTGTTTTCTCCTTTCTCTCATTAATTTATAATAAAATAAATAATTTAAGAAGGTTTTGGTCTGTGAGTATGAAATTTAATGCTCTGTTTATATTAAGACTAAAGACAGCTGTAAATTTTGGCCATGATATTAAAGTGTTATATTATGTTGTGGGCTCTGTACTTGACAAAAACGTGAAATATCCATGTAATCATAAATTTTGTAGAAAATTCTTTAAGTGATTGTGTTTGCACAAGGTGAGGAGGTAGATAACCTTTTTACATAGATAACTTGCACAGATAACTTTTTACAACACCGAAATTATTATTCAATCTTTTGCCTTTGAGACACAGTTCTACAAATAAGTTTTACATTAACAGATAATGAAGCATATATGTTATTCTTCCTTTTTCTTTTTCTTTCTCTTTCTTTCTGTCTGTCTTTTTCTTTTTCTCTTCCTTCCTTCCTTCCTTCCTTCCTTCCTTCCTTCCTT
>NC_048926.1:7205596-7230083 GCF_011077185.1 Oxyura jamaicensis | reverse complement strand
AGAAAAGAAAAGAAAAGAAAAGAAAAGAAAAGAAAAGAAAAAGCTTTAAATGATTAAGTTTAAAATCTCAGTGGTTAAATGGCTACTAGGATACTCCTAGCAAGCATGTCATCTGAACTGCAGAAGAGAAATCCAGATAAGTCCTTCTGCACCTTAGTGGAAAAGTCTGAAGCACCAAGATGAAAATTTTCTCTCAATTTTTTATTGCTTTGAAAGAAAAAGCAATAAATCCCAGGATTAAAAAAGTAGATGAGAGCACTAGTGCCAATAAAATTTACAAACTCAAATAAAGGATTTCTCCATCCTTCTAAATATCCTACAATAAACTCATAAAACCTTAGTTTCTTAAACGAGAAAAGTGCTTTCATTTATCATACTCACTATGTAAAAGTCATTGTTTCAGAAGCTACACTCTTTGCTTCTGATAAGGTTATACTATTACTTTCCAGTTCGTGTCTTACATGAGGCCCACAGTAATGCGTATTACATATACAATAGAGGCAAGGAATGAGTGAATTGGCTCAGGGAATGCCTGAATGAATTAGCTCAACTTTTAGATACATCAAGAGCCACTGCCCTTTCTCCCTTCTGAAAGTTTTCCACTTCTGTGTTCCAGAAAGCATAAAGTGTTCAAAGACATTCCTCTTGAGGGACAGTGTCAAATACTTTGCACAAGTCCAGGTAGATGACATCATTTGCTCTTCCACTATCCACCAGTACTCTAACCTCATTGTAGAAGGCCACCATATTTATTACACATGATCTAACCTTAGTGAAGCTATGTTGGCTGTCACCAATTACTCCTTATTTTCCATGTACCTTAGCAGAATTTCCAGGACCTGCTCCATGATCTTGATGGACACTGAGGAGAGATTGGCTCCATGATCTTGCTGGACACAGAATGCTGAGAGGCCATGCAAAAAGACAAAATCTTCAAAGGCAGCCTCCTCAAAGCACCAAAAATATCCATATTGACCTACAAAGAAACAGGCAGGCATAGCTGGAAGCCAACTAAGCTCAACGTGGAACTGTGAGTAATAACACAGTTATCCTAGGTCTCTGTGACTATGAATAAAGTTTAGGAGAGGACAATACTCCCCACAGTAAAGTAGAGACAAGATAGAGGCAACTTAAATAAATAGGCTGAATAAAACTCCATGAGTTGTATCTGGATATTGTGTGGACTTAGATGAAGTCATTGTAAAGCTGGTCTCTAGCATCTTTGAAAAATTATAGCAATGACTGTCTTATC
Source organism: Oxyura jamaicensis (assembly GCF_011077185.1). Classification (NCBI taxonomy): domain Eukaryota; kingdom Metazoa; phylum Chordata; class Aves; order Anseriformes; family Anatidae; genus Oxyura; species Oxyura jamaicensis. The sequence goes on along the minus strand of NC_048926.1, from coordinate 7,228,831 downwards.
TTTGAAAGGGGCAAATCATGCTTGACCAGTTCAATTGCTTTTTATTATGAAATGACTAGCTTCCTTGTCAACAGGAGAGCTATTTACCTTAGACTAAGGCTTTCAAAACAGCTTCCTATGGTTTTCCATTGAAATAGTTTCCTTTTAGCCATATTACAGAGATATGGGTTGGGTGGCTTGACTACAAAGTCAGTGAAAAGCTGTCTGAACTATGAGGTTCAAAGACTATCAAAGGTAATCAATAGTCTGAGGTCTGACAGACAGTTGATTGGCAGTGGACTTCCTCAGGGACTGGTACAGGCACAATTTAACACCTTTGTTAGCAGTCTGAACTGTAGGATGGACTGTGTCCTCATCAAAGCAAAATTACTGCATGACCACATGACCAGTACAGGCTGGGAAATGGTTGATGGAAGTTTAGAACATGATTTATTTTTATTTATTTATTAGTGTTTTTTTTTGTAGGTAAGGAGGTTCCATGTAATTTTTTTATTTTTATTTTTATTTTTTTTTTCTTTCTCACTGTTAATGGACAGATGTTCAAATGCACTACACATTAGGCAGATAAGTCTTTAGAAGTGCCTGTATCCATGATCTGCTTAGGGTAGGTAAGACTTTTTCCCACTGTAAAGAATCTCAATTAAGGGGGAATCGTGGTTAAGAGCTTATGTTTAAGAGCCGAGGCACCTTGCCGAGGCGATCGGCTCCAAGGCAGACACGTTCTGCAGCGGAGCGGGGGATCGGGACAGGCAGGGATATTTTCCCGGCATCGAGGCCACTCGAGGCAGCCGAGGGAGCCGCCACAGCCCGGCAGCCCTCGTGAGGGACGCTGACGAGGAGCAGGCGAAGTCAGCAGCGCCCCCTCCCCGGCCGTTCAAAAGCAGCCCCTGGGGCGCGCGGCGACCAGGACGGGCAAACACGGCGGGGTGCGTCGGAAGGGCGGGGTGCGGCAGTTTGTGCGGCAGGTCGCGCTGGCAGGGAGAGCAGGGTGGGCAGAGCGATCCCCCCTCCCCTAAGAACAGTTCATCTGACGGCTTTCTACCACTAGCTAAACCGCGACGGTCTACGCTAGGCTGAGAGCTCTCTCTAAAAAGTCTGTAGCCACCCAGACAGAGTGCCCACTCAAAAATGCGGGAGTTCAAGTCTCTGGATGCAGGGAGTGTCAGAGCCTGTTGCTGCCATCCGAGGGAGGCAGAGATACTGTGTGTGTGAGGTGCAAGCAGGTGGATGACGTGGTCCACCTGGTTGCAGAACTCAAGGAGGAGGTGGAGAAGTTGAGGGCCATCAGGAAGTGTTAGCGGGAGATAGACTGGTGGAACAACTCCCCGCAAGGCCTGAAGGAGAGGCACGGAGTGAGACTCCCCAAATGGGGGTGGACCCCCTGCCTGGTCGCTATTGGGCAGAGAGGGGACCCAGGAGTTGAGGAGGAATGGAGACAGGTTCCTGCTCGACGTTGCAGGAACTCCCCCCCCACGCCCCCCCCGCTTCTGCCCCACCTTCCCAGGTGCCATTATGCAACAGATTTGAGGCCCTGGAGCTTGAGAGAGCAGTGGATAAGGATGTGGTAGAAAGTTTACCCAGCAAGTCTAGGGCGAGGAAGTCTGCTCCACACCTCAAGACTGCTTCCACCAAGAAAGAAAGAAGGTTGATCGTTGTGGGCAACTCCCTTCTCAGGGGAACAGAGGGCCCTATTTCTCGGCCTGACCCAACCGGTAGGCAAGTCTGCTGCCTCCCTGGGGCCAGGGTGAGGGACGTTGCCAGAAAGCTTCCCAACCTGGTTTGCCCCTCCGATGACTACCCACTACTGATAGTCCAGGCTGGCAGTGGTAACATTGATGAGAGAAGCCTGAAGGCTATCAAACATGACTTCCGGAGCCTGGGACGGTTAGTGGACGTAGCGGGAGTACAGGTGGTGTTTTTGTCTATTCCTACAGTGGCAGGGAGGGGTTCAGAGAGGACACGGAAAGCCCACCTGATAAACACGTGGCTCAGAGGCTGGTGCCAACACAGAACTTTTGGGTTCTTCGACCACAGGGCGCTTTACTCAGCACCCGGCCTGATGGCCACAGACGGGTCCCAACTGTCATCAAGGGGAAAACGGATCCTAAATCAGGAGCTGGCAGGGCTCATTCAGAGGGCTTTAAACTAGGTAAGAAGGGGGATGGGGATGAAACAAAGCTTGTTGGAGGTGTGTCAGGGGGAACAATGGCAAGGCTGGGGGAGAAGGCAAAGGCTCAAATGAAGTGCATCTACACTAATGCATGCAGCATGGGCAACAAGCAGGAGGAGATGGAAGCCATTGTGCAGCAGGCAGGCTATGACTTGGTTGCCATCACGGAAACCTTCTGTTCACTAACAGAGAAGGACTGGTGGGAGATGTGGTGGTCGGGGGCTGTCTTGGGCAGAGTGACCACAGAATGGTAGAGTTCTCGATACTTGGCGAAGTCAGGAAGGGGACCAGTAAAACCGTTGTCTTGGACTTCCAGAGGGCTGACTTTGGGCTGTTCAAGACACTGGTTGGCAGAGTCCCTTGGGAGGCGGTTCGGAAGGACTGAGGAGCCCAGGAAGGCTGGGCGCTCTTCAAGAAAGAAATCTTAATGGCTCAGGAGCGGTCTGTTCCCACATGCCCAAAGACGAGCCAGCGCGGAAGAAGACTGGCCTGGCTGAATAGAGAGTTGTGGCTTGAGCTTAGGAGAAAAAAGAGGGTTTATAATCTTTGGAAAAGAGGGCGGGCCTCTCAGGGGGACTATAAGGATGTTGCGAGGCTGTGCAGGGACAAAATCAGAAAGGCCAAAGCTCCTCTGGAGCTCAGTCTGGCTACTGCTGTTAAAGATAACAAAAAATGTTTTTATAAATACATCAGTACAAAAAGGAGGACTAAGGAGAACCTCCACCCTTTACTGGATGTGGGGGAAACTTAGTAACCAGAGATGAGGAAAAAGCTGAGGTGCTTAACGCCTTCTTTGCCTCAGTCTATAGCAGCAAAACCAGTTGTCCTCTGGACACCCAGTACCCTGAGTTGGTGGAAGGGGATGGGGAGCAGAATGTGGCCCCCACAATCCATGACAAAATGGTTGCTGACCTGCTACAGCATTTGGATGTACGCAAATCAATGTGGCCGGATGGGATCCACCTGAGGGTATTGAGAGAACTGGCGGAGGAGCTGGCCAAGCCGCTTTCCATCATTTATCGGCAGTTCTGGCTATCAGGGGAGGTCCCACTCGACTGGCGGCTAGTAGACGTGACGCCCATTTCCAAGAAGGGACGGAGGGTAGATTCGGGAAACTATAGGCCTGTTAGTTTAACCTGAGTGCCAGGGAAGCTCATGGAGCAGATTATCTTGAGTGTCATCATGCGGCACTTGCAGGGCAAGCAGGCGATCAGGCCCAGTCAGCGTGGGTTTATGAAGGGCAGGTTCTGCTTGACGAACCTGATCTTCTATGACAAAGTGACACGCTTAGTGGATGAGGGAAAGGCTGTGGACATGGTCTACCTTGACTTCAGCAAGGCATTTGACACCATTCCCCACAGCATTTTCCTCGAGAAACTGGTTGCTCATGGCTTGAACTGGTGTACGCTTCGTTGGGTTAAGAGCTGGCTGGATGGCCGGGCCCAGAGAGTTGTGGTGAATGGAGTCAAACCCAGTTGGAGGATGGTCACTAGTGGAGTCCCCCAGGGCTCGGTACCGGGGCCAGTTCTCTTTAACATCTTTATCGATGATCTGGATATGGGGATCAAGTACACCCTCAGTAAGTTTGCAGACGACACCAAGTTAGGTGCGTGTGTCGATTTGCTCGAGGGTAGGAAGGCTCTGCAGGAGGATCTGGATAGGCTGGACCGATGGGCTGAGGCCAACGGTATGAAGTTCAACAGGGCCAAGTGCCGGGTCCTGCACCTGGGGCACAACAACCCCAAACAGCTACAGGCTGGGGGATGTGTGGTTAGAAAGCTGCCTGGCAGAGAAGGACCTGGGAGTATTGGTTGATAGTCGGCTGAATATGAGCCAGCAGTGTGCTCAGGTGGCCAAGAAGGCCAGCAGCATCCTGGCTTGTATAAGAAACAGTGTGGCCAGCAGGTCCAGGGAAGTGATTGTCCCCCTGGTCTCGGCTCTGGTGAGGCCACACCTCGAGTACTGCGTTCAATTTTGGGCCCCTCGCTACAAGAAGGACATGGAGGTGCTTGAGCGAGTCCAGAGAAAGGCTACGAAACTGGTGAAGGGTCTGGAGAACAAGTCTTATGAGGAGCGGCTGAGGGAGCTGGGACTGTTTAGCCTGGAGAAGAGAAGGCTCAGGGGTGACCTTATTGCACTCTACGGGTACCTGAAAGGAGGCTGTAGCGAGGTGGGGTTTGGTCTATTCTCCCATGTGCCTGATGACAGGACGAGAGGGAATGGGCTAAAGTTGCGCCAGGGGAGGTTTAGGTTGGATATTAGGAAAGACTTCTTTACTGAACGGGTTATTAGTCACTGGAATAGGCTGCCCAGGGAAGTGGTTGAGTTACCATCCCTGGAGGTCTTTAAAAGACATTTAGATATAGAGCTTAGAGATATGGTTTAGTGGAGGACTTGTTAGTGTTAGGTCAGAGGTTGGACTCGGTGATCTTGGAGGTCTCTTCCAACCTAGACTATTCTGTGATTCTGTGATTCTGTGTGAGCTTAATTTGGAATAAATAACAACGAAAGACTGTGCAAATTGCAGGGGCAAATTAGTTTCTGAGAAACCATTTGATCACCAATGATCAATTAAAAAAATTGAGCTACTATCGGGAAAAAAAAGTAAAAAAGAAAATAGAAAGAAAAGAGAAAGAAAAATAATTGAATTTATTAATAATTTTTAATTCTTCTCTAGCATATTTTATCTATACATTTCATATATTTCTAAGGATGAAATTCAAAAAGAACTTTACAGTCTCAGCATTCTGAGTAAGTTGTACTGAACTTGTGTTTGCATAACTTTTGAAATGGAATTCAAAATCCTCAATCAGGTGCTGATGCTTCTAAGAAGCTCTCTGAGAGAGGTGTATCTCAGCATGACATTCACAAAATGTTATTTCTAACTGACGTTCTTCAATCTTTATTCATTACATTTAAGAGATACCTTCCTTAATGCAGGACCTCCTAGAAGTCTCTAGGGAATTTGAAGAGGGGTCACTGGTATTACGTAGCAGCTCATATATTAGTGCATTGTGGAGAAAAATGCACAGAAAGGTTGCCCTGGAAAGCGAACAAACCTGTAGCTTTCCTATCTCCAGAGAATCTAACTTTGGAGTTAGAGATAACTGTAAGACATTTTCTTCCATTTCTTCCTATTTTAGCTATATCAATTTAATCCATAATTAATTGGTTGAAGTGACAGCAGAAATGAAAATATGTTACACATATATAGCATTTATATAAAGCATGAGTCCCTAGTATAGTATGTCTCATAGAGGTCTGGTTTCTTAAAGGGTTCTCTCTTCCCTATAAGTGATAAGAGAAAACATATTTTTTAGTGTTGTGGCTGAAAAATATATATATAAATAATAATAAAAAATATCTACCTTCTAGCAATGAAGCTTCTTACTCTCATCCTTACTCTCCTTTGTCCTTGCTCTTTCACTTATTTTTCAGTTAATTTTGAATTCTTCCATAAAAGAGAAAATACAATAAGGGTGAGAGTACATGACTCTCCTTGTGTTTTCTTCTTTTTTCTTTTGTTCTCATTTTCAATTTTCTTTTTGCTCTTAGGAGAGAAGCAAAAGGATCCCTCCGTGAAGGCTTCTTATTGCTGTTCTAAGAAAGTTAAGTAAAAATAAATCCCATGCTACATCCTGGTTATTCTATGGACTTTCTGGGTTTGAACAATCCCCTTGTAGTTTTATACAGATCTAGTCACTAGAGTCAGAGAAGTCTGGAGAAATATTCAAAAAACTGAACCCAAGACCTTGCTTCTACTAAGTAGACTTTCTTACCGGATGCTGCTTTGTATTGACAAAAGTCTCTTCAACTGTATACACTGAATCAATGCCATCTGAAGTGTTTCTCCTAATTGTTCAGAAAGGAACAAGTCCTCTCTGATTTTTTTTTTTTTAAATCTAAAATATATTAATGACTTCATATATTTACATTTAAGCCACTGTATGAGACTTTCAGTCTGAAAGCCTTAATCAGAATACAATGCTTCGTTTTGTATTTCCCCCAACATAGAGATGTAATAAAGATAAGTATGGATCCCATGTTGCCAGTACTATTTGAGCATAACAGCCCAGTGCAGTCAGCTCATAGTTGATGTACTCAACCATTATTTAGGCAGTGCAAATGACAGAACACTGGAATGGGAATTAGGAGATGTGGATTGTATTTATGGCTCTGCTTTAATCTGCTACATGACCTTTAGTAAATACACCATCTTCTGTTACTTTATTTTCTTATCCATATATTTCTGTCCACATTGATCAGAGGAAAAATTTATTATGCATTCTTGTTCATATTCCTTAATCCATATGTGGATATCTATTAATTACTTTATTGCAATTATGGTAGTGTTAAGAAACAATACCTGTAAACAGAGCGGTATTATACTGTGCATAGACTATATAAATTTGGGACGGAGTTAAGGCTGTTCCTTTAACTAGGAGCTGTAGGAATACAAAGGAAACTGAGAATAAAAGGAAATACTGTACCTTCAGCTAAAAGCAACCACACATACTCAGGAATCACTAATAAATACATTAATTTTAGAAAGTGCTACAGTGACTGTAGTCAGATGATAGCTTAATAGTCAGGTCAGGGAAAAGAAGATAATTTCACTTTGAATACAGTTTATTGAAGGAGCCACAGCCACTTAGAGGATTTTACCTATATCTGAATTTCAAATGTCTCTAAATTTCAGCTCTGATCTTACACAACATAAGCTTCAGCATGACCCCACCCTTAGTTTTATTCTATCAGGCATTCTTTTGATCTGATTCTTCATACCTATTTTGTTATGGATGTTTATGCAAGAAGCAAGTACACAGTCTAAAAATCGTGACCTAAGCATAAATAGCATGTTTTGTATCTAAAACCGTATTTATTTTGCTTTGGGCAAATGGCAACCCAACATATAAAGAAAAGGAAAACCATGAACAGGGGACTAGATCTAAAAAAGCCTATACAGTCCACAGAAGTAAAGCTTATTTAATTTATTATTAAACAAAACAAAACAAAAAAATGTCTAATTTTATCAATCCAAATTTGAGTTTTTTTCAAGGTAGTATATTAGGTTTTCACTTCTGGAGATACAAAATCTGTTCCACATTATGTATATCAGAAATTAAATATATTTAATGATTCTATCATCCTTCTTCTGATTCTGTTTGTCATAAAACCAGCAGTACCCAGTCTGGTCTATAAGCAAAAAGTATAATTCATAAATAGAAGTGGGTAGAGGAGCTGTAGATCAGGACTGATGCAAATTGGTTTTGTAAATGAAAACTTCATCAGTTCCTGGTTCAGCGGAGCAATGGAACATATGCATAGCATTTAGTACTTAATCAGTCCCGCTGCTTTTCTGAAGTAGAACTTTAGAAGCATTATAGGTGGTTTAGACCAGTAATGTTAGTCTCTTACTAGCAGGAAAAGAACCATTCATAAGCATTCGCATAGGTTTGCTCTTGTGCAGAAAATGGACAGCAACTTTTGAAGTGCAAAGACAGGTTATAGACTATAAATAGTCTATATCAGTCTAATGGCTGATGTTGAGAGGCTGTGGATAGGCTGTTTTGTAAAAGGGGGAAAATTGCAACCTGTCAGACAATGCACTCTGTTAATCTGTCTGACCCTAGAAGTTTTCAAAAAATTATTCTACAAATAAGAGATTCTACATAATACAGCTGTGAGGAAAAATAAATAAATAAATAAATAAATAAAGATTAGCATGAAATTTAATCAGAATAATGCTTTTGTTCTAGATTTGTTTGTTTCTTTTGTTTTCCTCCAGCAATTAATAAAAATATTTTTTCAGCATGTTCCAAGTTTCTTAAACCTAGTGCCTAGTGCTAAAAGGTCAAGCCTTTCAAAATTCCTCAAACAAATGGTGGAGATGATTTTTTTTTTTTTCACTTAGAGTTTGGGATCAAAAAAAAGAAAAAAAAAGACTATTTTCAAAACTGACCCAGGTTTTTCCATTGTGGCACAGATTCCTATGTGATATTGTTAGGATTAATAAATTAAGTAAAACTAGATTAATTAAATGAAGTTTGGAATTGCTGTTTCTAAACAATGAATGCCCTGACCATATATAAACTGATAACCTGGAGTAAGACAGCATTGATTCCTAGATACTACAATGAGTGAATGACCTATAAGGCACAGAGACATGCCAAGGATGTTTTTCTTAAATCTATTCTTTAAATGTTTAATTCTCTAATAAAATAGAGTACATATAGAGAATGTCTATAGTAGCAACTTCTTAAAGTCCAAATTCATTTTCGGCTTTTTTATACATGGTTTACCTTTCTGTTGTCCTCCAGTTCAAGGGAATGGTAGTTATTTCTAAAGAAGTGCAATTATTTTGTCTCTGCTTTACTCTTACTGCATAAGAGTCAATGAGTCTGTGCTTACTGTGTTCTAATCAAATATTGCAAGTACTGAGTCACAAAGAGAAAGCTATTCACAGCTAATAATGTTTCTTGCATTGCAGGGAAACTGAGCTCAGAAGTCTGCCCTGAGTTTCTGGTCTCCTGATCACCCTGGTTGAGTGTTCTGGTGGATACCATCTCCCATGTCTTTCTGTGCCCCTCTGAGTGACCAGACTGCACAGTTTTCTGCATAGCTGGGATGTGCATCTGGGACCTGTGGCTGTAGGCTCAATCATGAGTGAATCTCTTTTGTAATGAAGACACAGCTTGCCTCCTTCTCCTGCCCTTTCATAAACATATGCACACAGCTGAGTATTCTGCTGGGCCCAGTCTGAAATTACAACAGGAACAAGGTCTACAGGTAGCACTAGCAATAAAACTCTGAGGCTGTGAATGCTAATGTAGTGTCAATATGTAGTGACACATATTGGACAGCTGTGCTACAGACCACTGCAGTGAAAGCCTGGGATGTCTAAATGCACTGACTTATCTGGAACTGACCCTGGTATATCTGACTTGCACTTTACTAGATGATGAACCTGTAACTAAACAACATGGACACTTTCTAGGATTTGGTAGTTGCAAGAGTAATTTTAGTGCATCTAGAATCATCAATTGGACCTGAAGCCAAGTGGCATGGAATGAGCTTTCTGTGTACCATTTGAATTTTGAAATATAAAGTCATATCCAAACTATCTACTGAAATTTGTTTCTAACAATTTAACAGTGCATATGATTAAGCTTTTGTGCCTGGGAACATCCCCTGGTATTGTTTAATTTGCTAGTCTTGATTCAATCAAAGTGGGTTCATACAGATACCTTGAAGTTTGCGTTACTAAAGTTTCAATGCAATGCTTCTGTTCTTTTGCCACTTCAGTCCTCTGTTTCTGTACCTGATCACACCGAAGTCCAGACTACATTGAGAGAGATTTTTATAAGACACGTACGTTCATAAAAAATGAGGTGACATTAGTGGGCTGCTAAATAAGTAAAATTGTCCCACATTACCATTGTTATTGACTCAAATGCATGCTCATCTTCCAGGTGGACAGCATGAACACACTGGTTGGGAACTTTGTCTCACTTGACTCTAGATAGCTAGAGCATAGGTGTTTAAATATCTAAAATAGATTAGGGGAATTAAGCCCTAAAACTGCCTAGAGCTCACCACTGGTTCAGACAAGAGGGTTAAGATCACAAGTTTGCACAACTACATTGCAAACATCTTAAATTAGGTGAGGGGAATTCAATCTATTGTGCTTAACTGGTACTTCTTTTTATCTCTACATTATTGTTTATTTATTTATGTATTTATTTATTTATTGGCAATGTCTCATGATCAGGAAAATCCTCCAAGGAAAGTCCCAGCTTTGCTTGCTGCCAGATAGTATTTGTAAAAGCAGAGCTCCAGGGTCTGAATGACAGATACCCAACAGGCAGAAATAAATCTGTGTACTGGGGCTTACTGGGATAAAGTTAATTTTATCCATAGCAGTTTGTATGGTGCTGTGTTTAGATTTCTGATGATGTTTTGATCAAGGTGATAACATGCTGATGTTTTAACTATGTCTGACTGGTACTTGCACGTCATCAAGGTCATCTGTGTTTCTCTCTCTCTCTCTCACATACACACATGCAGAATAGATCAAGGATGTTAAAGAGCCTGAGAGGTCACAACCAGGTGAATGGCACAAAGTAACCAAAAAGATACCCCATACATATAACATCATGCTCAGCAATAAGATGGTGAGGAGGGAGATTAAGTAGGTTGTCTATCTTTTGCTCAGGAACTGTCTGTGCATCAGTCTGCCTGTGGAAAGTGGTGAGTGATTGACTTGGCATCACTTGATTTATCCTGTTCCCTTTTTCTCCTCTTCTTCTCCTCCTTGACTATTTGTATCTTGACCCACAAGTTTTCTGGCTTTCAGTTTTCCTTTGCTCTTCCCCCATCCCACTGAGAGAGGACATGGAGAAGTGAGCGAGCAGCTGTGTAGTGCTTACCTGTTTGCTGGGGTTAACCCCAGCAGTAATAAAAAGCTGGCACATAAACACCCTGGGCAGCATGAATATAGCTTGTTAGCAGCCATACCCTGTCTTGCACAACAGTGCCTGCTCTAGCCCTCAATACACTGCATTTACAAGCTTCATTGGCTACTGTGCAACCAAGTGCTTATGTATGCCTTTCCTGTATTTAACCTTTTATTCTGAATGATAATATAACCAAAATCACTATTCAACCACAGTTTTTTGCCCAAATGAAAATAATCTTCATTAATAAAGTCCCATAATTTATATATATCCTACATCAGAAAAAATAACACCATAATTTCCTCTTCTGCTATTGCAGACCATATTGCAGAGGCTCATGTTACTTTACATAAGCATTTCTGTAATAACTAACAAGAAATGGAAGATAAAGTTATATTAAATTATTTGCACTCTGATGAACATATGATATCATTATGCATTCTTTCATTTTCTCTTTCCTTCCTGTTTCTTTTCAGAATTTTTCTCCTGATTTTTTTTCTCGCTCCTTTTTTTTTTTTTTTCTTCCTAAAGGGATACTTGTATAGAACTATCTGGTTTAGAAGATGAGGCTGACTGATTACTGTAATTCATAGGGCCTTAATTAGCTGCACAAACCATTAGCTACAATTAGACTATTATAAAACACTTGATGCGCTGTGTCAACCATGGGGGCTCATTTATTCTTGTGGCAGGGAAGGGAGGGGGGAAAGGGAAGAGAGAGCACTGTACAGCCGAGCATGCTAATAAAGAATGATTTTTGATTTAAGATGTTGCCGATAGTGCCTCAAAATTAATCTCAATAGCTGTCTAATTTGTGTCGGTGGATGGTATATTTATTGTAAAATGACACCAAAGCTAAATGAGTTACCTGAAGCAGGACTGCTAATGTCAGCGCCTGGAGACGCAACTCCATATGCCGTAATACAGCTAGGCACTGGGGCTGAATACTCCCAGCGGAGCACTTTGCTTCATCTGTCACTGAAAATGCAGCAACCTGACTTCCACTTTATGATCCTTAAATAATAATAATAATAAAAATAGATATGAGAAACAAATTCCAAAACAGCTTTCAGAGGTTAGGGGGCTTACAAGGGCATGGTACAGCTGAAATTCACATTGAATTTATGTTAGATGTAAGTATATGTAAAACTGGATATTACGAGATTTGTCTGAAAAGAGAGGAAATAATGCAGATGAAGAGGTTTTTGTTTTGTTTTGTTTTGTTTTTAAACAGGCTTAACAGAATGAGAATGACATTCTTTTACTTAGAGATGCCTTTTTTGTTTGTTTTCCTATTGTATTGTCTAATTCATATTGTATTGATCCAACTTTCTAGTTGCAAATTGCTGGAAATGCATTTATAGATTCCTTTAATTTTTGTTTTTACCCTTGATTAATTTTCTGAATAACCCCTTTGCAACAGAAAGAAACTTTAAAAAAGAGGAGAGACTGGTTCAATAATACATGGCACTTGTTTTTTTTCTGTACCATGTATGAAAGTATAAAAGCACAGAGGGGAAGAAAGCAGAATCTGTAGTTAGTATGTTAGATTAAGACTCAGAGACCTGAATTCTGTTCCTGTTGTGCCCTACGTGACCCTGGGCAAATCCATTTCTCTGTGCTTTTGTGCAACATGGGGCAGTCATACTTTGTCTCCTATTATGCTTCGTTTCTTTCAACTCTGGGGCCTAGATTCATGAAGGTAAATCAAGGTATTTCATCTTGATGGACTAGGAAGTAAGAGCTGAATTACTTTGTGGATCAGGATTTGAGTTGTTTAGGGCATGGATTGCCTACTGGTTTGGGAAAATACGCTACTTAGCATATGGGATCAAATATCAGGTAGAAACCCTGGAACATCTTGCAAAAATAATAATAATAAATAAAAAATAAAATAAAATAAAAATAAAATAAAATAAAAATAAAATAAATAAAAATAAAAAAAAAGACTTAAAATGCCACTAATAAGGTGGGGTTGTTATATTGCATACACTGTGATTAACTAACTGATGATCTTCATTGATGCTGCAGCTGTCAATACACTGTGTACTATCTTCAGCCATTAATAACTCAAGAGAAACACAGCTCAGATTGTCCAGCTCCAAATTGCAAGCTTCTGTCATTGGAGCCAAAAGAAGGTGAGTCACTGATAATTCCAGTTTAGTGTCTGGTCTCTTGCTTAGGATGCTAAGCACTATTTCTCCTCCAGGAATCAGAGACAAAAAAATTGGAGCATGACCCTCATCTCTCTACTTATACAATGCAATGCAAATGTGAGTTGATAGCTAAACCTTCTTTGCCTGTTATGTAGATATGGTGTCCACTGTTTCCCATGTGTGGAGGTTCCCTATAGCATTTTGGAATCTAGTTGTTTCTTTCAGTGTCTGGTCTGACTGTTCAAGAGCTGAGCTGGTATTACTGTGTGTGCATCTTGAAATTGGCACCCCTAGTATATCTCTCTTGATTGCAATTCATGAAAACCAAGGTTGTGGGTGTTTTTGTTTGTTTGGTTGGTTTGGTTTCACTTGTTTGTTTTGGTTTTGTTTGTTTGTTTTGTTCACATAGCTAAGTGCCAAAGAACAATATTGACATAACTTTAACATTATAGCTTAAATGAATGTGAATGAATGTGGTTTATACAATCATGAAAATGACATTTTTTTATTAAAGCCTTATGTGGATCTTTTTAGCTTCCTTGAGGAAAAAAAAAAAAAAAAAAAAAAGACCCACAAAGTATTATGGAAGGAAAAAAAAAAAGTATGATATATATGACTCTTACATGATTATGTAAGTGCATGTGCACGTGAATGATGCATATGATTGATATATGCATATATATGGATGCACGCATTCATAAAGACAGTTTTTGTGACAGTAGTAAAAGATAGGCCATTTAAAAAAAAAAAAAAAAAAAAAAAAAAAACATTGAACTTTTCAGTCAGTCTGTTCAAAATGTAATAATTATATATATCTGTATGGAGTGCCTATAAAGTTTGGTATCAGGACAATTTAATAATTAGTACTTAATATTAAAAAAGAACTTTATATAGGGTTTATTTATATAGGGTTGCAATTTTATTATTTTGGTGGGAGATGAAAAAAGAATTTCAGGACGATAAAAGAAGGATCAGTCAAGGGTGACCAAGATCTCAGTTCAATCTAGTGACATAATAGCAATTAGCAATCACACTCATAAATAGTACTCCACTGGGATATGAGGAAATACCCTGGACTTATAGAAAAAAAAAAAAAAAAAAAAAAAAAAAAAAAAAAAAAAAAAAAAAAAGTTAAGTCCTGCTGTAGATTGATGAGGAGGGACAGCTGGTATTTGCAAAAGGAAGAAATTAAGTCTTTCGCTTTAGGACTAATTATCTACATCTCTCTGATGAATCCATGGTCTACACAAATGACTGCAGGAATAATCTAAATAAATTGACTTCAAGTGCTTTATTAGACAACATTGGGAAACAGCCCGGGGGAAATAGGTGTTGTGGGTGGCTTCCCTGATTGAAAAATAACTCCCATAAAATGGAAAAGTATATTCAAAGTCTGTAGTCTTCTGAAATTTACTGAACATTTGTTTGGTCATTACTGAAAATATTGCTATCAAGAAGCAGTTTATTCAGTTTCCAGGAAGTCACCTTCAAATACTGATGACAGAAGACCTGACTGATTCAGATGTCCCTCAGGGAACTTTTCTCAAGCACCCCAAAATGGCGTGCTTAGGCAGCAGCAGGTTTCCAGCCCAGCTCTGCTCTGAAATGTAACAGTGAAGTGTGGGAAGCTGTAAAGAGTCCTAGCCTACTCTTTTATAGCCCCACATGAAATGACTTTACAGCTTCTCTCAGTATTTACGCTCCTGTCCATGATTCCCCAGGTTTTGGATTTCCATTTCTGAAGCAGTGCTTGTTTGGCTTGAATAACCCCTTCAACAGTCATTTACATTTTCCCTCCCTCCTTCCTTTCATGTCAAAGGGTATGCAGGCCTTCTATGACTTTGTTATGGCTATGGTACATTTACATGAAAAGGAGATGAAGGATTTCAGGAGAATGTTTTCAAAGGCTCAAAAGGCAGGCAGGCGTGAGATTCCTATTAAAGATCTACATGTGCCGAGGGCCTTCAGAAATCTTGCCTTTAATTTCCTGGCTTCTGGAGTTAGCATTGCCCTGCTTTCTTTTTTCTCGTAACTTTTCATTCAATAGTTTAAACTTGCAATGTTATTTTTAGTAGGGTATTCATTTTCTTTTTCTTTTCCTTTTTTATTTTTATTTTTTTAACTACCCCTGGGATTTCAAACTTACATTGTAGACAACAGTACTTGCTGATTCATCTGTAGTGCCTTCTTGAACCAATTCCTGTTTGTTGCTTGGGACTTACAGATGTTTTGTACAGATAATGTAAAAAGCAAGGAGTTCTCAGCCTCCAACAGTACAGATTTTAAAGTCATAAACCCTCCAGCTTCAGAGCAAAGAATGGAGCACTCACACAAAGAAAGAACACAGGAGGGGGAAAGATTAAGAAGAGGCAGAAAAATAACACTTTTTTATTTTTTTTTATTTTTATTTTATTTTTTTTTTAATTTATTTACAAGGTTTGGCTTAGATCTCATAAGTTTCCTTTAATGTATTTTTTTTTCTTCCAAAGGAATAAAAAAGGTCTCTCAGATAAAACATTATCAGTCAAAATAAAAAAAATGTAACAGACCAGCATGAAACATTTAACAGCAACAGTTAATAATGTATACAATAAAATATTGCACTAATATATTGACAAATACAGGAATAAAGTATTAATGTGATTATGGCTCATCAGTGAAACAGCCATTCCTCCTTGCCTTTCAAACAGTTTAAAAAAATCCCGCTCCCCCCCCAAAAAAATAATCAACAACTGCAGCACAACCTTTAAAAAAAAGCAAACAAAACAGAATTTAAAATAAGAATCCACAAAATGACGCTTCTGTGACAGATCTTATGCAAACTAAGGAAGCAATAATTTATTCTTTGTTTAAACCAAAGTAAATGAAATGAGAATTTACTGTGTAATGTTTTAATCAGTATGAGATTTTAAGTGTAGTTCTTTTATATTTATTTTCATAATTTCTGGGAAATAGGTAAGTGCTATTGCTACCATTTTTCAGATCATCTGAAATATAGGAGAGGAAGAGTCCAGTCCGTAAATGAGAGCCATTCAATAATGTCAATGCCCAGCTCTTAGCTTCAATGCTTGAAGGCAACCAGGTGCCTAACTCAGACGTAGGATCTGGAGGTCACATATGAGGAAGAATGATACACCTAAAAGTGCAATTCATAAAAGTCAATATTTAGAAATCTCTTCAAAGTCTTCTCACAACCAGAACTGACTCTGGGCTACTTGACACTGACACCCCCCTCCCCCCCCCCCCCGCCCCGCCCGTCCCTCCCCCTTCCAGCTACAAATCCTCTCCCATAATTAAATAAGCCAGGTCAGTTCTTTCTCATATCAACAGGGAAAGGTTCACAAGGTTAAAGCACTCATAGAGTCTTGGTCTGGTCGTGATTGAAGTCCCCCTTTACTATGAACATCTAAGAAACCATGCATATAAGGAATCCTACTTAATGGATGAAACATAAAGGGTAAGGCAGATAACTGAGTGAGAACCACTTTCAATCATTTTAGCTATTTTTTTTTTTTTTTATATATGAGTTCCACAGCACAAGATCTTTTCAGCAACATAGTTCATGTGATCTCTCGTGCTATTGAAATGTTAAAGGGGGATAAGCCCCCTTTACCACAAAGCAATGTTTTTTTAGTCATATTTCCTACTTACAACTGAAAACAGCCTGCATGTTTTTTCATATTGGTGAATCAGATGGAAACTGGTGTCACAATTGTCCTTATATGTGTCTTCTGGGGTACATAGCGTGCTAACACATATTGTTGCTAAGTACTTCCAATGAAGAAGACCAGTTTTCAACACATTTTTAATTCAGATATAGAAAAAATTGCATCACACAATACTTAGTGAAAATAGAGCTTCATTCATCTCTCCTAAAAGGATTTATATTAGTGTTGCTGAAATTTCAGTGTCTGCTCAAGCAGGAGAAAAGTTGCATGTAGCAGAAAACTCCTCTCTTAGTTTTTGTAAAAGAGATCCAGGTAAGGCTGTTACAGGCTTTCACATATGTTTGGAAATAATGCTTTGCATCTGTTTGTCATCTTTTTCAGATTTAATAATTTGATGCTTTCCTGGGTAAACAAAGAGTCTTCCTTTTCATATATGCTACTTAGAGCAGTGCACATACCTGTAAAAATGGTGGCTAGAGTGAAAACTGTGTTTGCTATGGCTTTTATGACCTCTTTTCCAGGCCAAATTCCTGTTCAACATAAAACAGTAGCCTGATATACTCAGTTGTAACTATGTCACGTGGAATAATGTCAAAGGCTTTACAGAAGTCCAGGTAGATGGCATCGGTCAGTCTTCCCTTGTCGGCTGATGCAGTTAGTCCATCATAGAAGGCCACCAGAATACATCATAGAAGGCCACAGGACTTTTCCATAACTTTTCAAATGTGATGGAGAGAGGCATGACAACTACATCAACCAATTCGCTCAGGACCCTGGGATGCATGGCATCAGACCCCATAGACTTGTGTCTGTTCTGTTTGATCAGGTGATCTCAGACATGCTCTTCAGTTACAGTGGGAAACGCTTTGCTACCTCAGCCCTCACCTAGAGGATCAGGGACTCAGGAGATGTAGGAAGCCTGACTGGCAGTGAAGATTGAGACAGATAAGTTGTGGAGTACCTCAGCTTTCTCCATGTCTGTTGTTACCAGTTCTTCCTTCTCATTTAGCAGAGGAGTACACTCTCCTTGGACTTTTATTTTATTTTATTTTATTTTATTTTATTTTTTATTTTTTTTTCCTGACCAATATATCTCTAGAATCCTTTGTTATTCATTACATCTCAAGCCAAGCACAGTTCCGTCTCTGCCTTGGCTTTCCTGATCCCCTCCCTATACATTCAGACAGCATCCTTGTACTCTTGGGATGTTCCTGCTTCCACTGACTGCATTTCCTTCTTACTCCTCAGTTTGACGAGCAGGTCCTTGCTCAGCCATGTCAGTTCCCTGCCTTCCCTCATTGATTTCTTCCTCATGGGAATGGAGAACATCTTGTCACGGTTTTGGGCTGGAATAATTTTCTTCACAGAGGCTTATATGATGCTGTGTTTTGGATTTTCAGTGAAAATAGTGATGATACCACATCTATGTTTCAGTTGTTGTAGAGCAGTGATTACACAGAGCCAATGACTTTTCAGCTTCTCGTGCTGCCTGCTAGTGAAGAGGCTGGGGCTGCACAAAATTTAGGAGGGAGCACAGATAGGACACCTGACCCAGACTGACCAAAGGGATTGGCCATCATAACATATGATGTCATGTTCAGCATAAAGCATAAAGGAGAAGGAAGTGGGGGATGTCCAGATTTGTCTTCACCAGGAACTGTTATGCATGATGAGCCCTGCTTTCTTGGAAGTGGCTGAACATCTGTCTGCTGATGGGAAGTAGTGAATGAATTCCCTGTTTTTCTTTGCTTGCATCTGCAGCTTTTGCTTACCTAGTAAACTGTCTTTATCACAACCCATGAGTTCTCACACTTTTACCTTTCTAATTCTCTTTCTCTTTCCCATCTTACCTGGGGAGAAGGAGCGAGCATCTGTGTGGTGCTTAGCTGTATCCTAGGTTTAAACTACAGGATACATTTTAGACACTGACAATTAATCGTGTGAATTCCTCTGTAAGTTTAAGGGTGGCAGAAAGCAAAGATTAGTATTAGTGGAAGTCTCTTTCCACTCCTTACTTTAAAGCCACTATAACCCTGCTACTCCAGACAGTAGACCTTCTCTGGTACTTACAGCAGAAAGTTCCTTTCATATGTAGAAAGGACCATTTTTAAGGCACAGAAAATAATAAATAAATGTGAGTGAAACAAATCAAAGAAACAAACTAGACCAAACTGATATTGACTGCATTGAAATCTACTATTTTTTTCATGATTCAAAGGAGGAAAAATATGTGTGATACTAGAGCTTTGGCCAAAATAGTAGGAACTGGAAATGTCTGAAATATCTTCTATGTTGCTTGCTTGCATAATGCAAGAGTTTTGTTTTGCTTCTTTCACTGGAATCCTCAGAGTGAAGGAGGCGGGTTCATAAAACATGACATTTTCTAACTCTGCCTCCTAGAGAAACCAGCTGTCAATGAATACCAGCAGCCATCGAGCTGAATGTCTTTAGCGGCTCCTGCTGTTGTGTGGGCAGCACTCATGCATGTCACATATAGATGGATTTGTATGTTATTGCATTTTCAGGTTAGGCATGAAGATTTGTGTCAATCCCTCTGCTCTGTTGTGGCTGTGAGTTTGGAATTATGCCGCTCATTTCCAAACTAACCAGAAGCCTCACTGGCTACTCAAAGATCTTCCATCATATTTCCCTAGTCTATGTTCTCACTCTTCTCTGCAACTGAAAAACAACTAGCATGAAAATTCAAACTGAAAGAATAGCTATGCATAACAAAAAATGCATGTCAATGAAGAGAATTAAAATATTATTTTGAGTGTAAAACCAGAAGGTTTTTACAACTCCAAATTTCCCCTCCCCATTCCCTAAAATCTCACATGTAGCAAGAGACATGAAAAATAATCATGTCTTTTGAAAGCTTTTGTTTTTAATGAATCAGCACTTTAACTGGCTGCTGTTTAATTTTTATTTTTATTTTCTTCCCTTCTAGTCAGCCCCCCTCCTCCTCCTCCCTCCCACCCCACCATCCCCAAAAATAAATAAATAAAAGTACCTTTACCTCAGATTTAAAGGCCATTCTTCAAGACAAATTTAAAAAATGATGAGGACCATATTGGCCCATGTCCTTGCAGAAATAATTTTTATGTAGTCCAAGTATGATAAAAAATATTGGCTATATTTGTTCTATTCTATCAGGTAAATATGTATACATGCAGTTTCTTTAAAACATTTAATTATTTACTCAGGAGACCAGAACAGCTGTTCTTCCAGGTAAATACATTTTGAGGCAGCTTTTTAAAATGTGTATTATGTTAGATCTATTTCCACTTAAATGCATTTTTTTATAATGCAAATTCTTTTAAAAGGCAAAATCTATTACCTTCAGAGCCATTCTCTTCTATCATGTAAACACAGATTTGGTGGTCATGCTTTGCATACTAAAATTGTGCTGGTTGACAGCAGGCTCAAAATGAATAAGCAGTGTGTCCTGGCAGCCAAGAGGGCAAACTGCATTTCTGGATTCATAAAACACAGCACAACCAGGCAGAGGCGATTCTTCTGCTAACTTCTGCATCGGTGCAGCCTCACCTTAAATACTGTGTGCACTTCTGGGTTCCCCAATATCAAAATAATGTTAAAGTCTTTGAAAGCATCCAGAGGACAGCAACAAAGCTGGTAAAAGTGCTGGAAGGCATGTTCTATGAGGAGAGGCTGAGGACACTTGAGCTGTATAGTTTTAGAAAAGAAGATCCAGAGGTGACCTCATCAATCTCTGCAACTTCCAGAGGGAAAGAAATGGAGAATGTGATGCTGGTCTCTTCTCCCTGGTAACTGATGTCAGGACACACAGCAGGCTCAGTCTGGACATTAGGAAAAAACTATGTAGTGTGAGGGTGAACAAACACTGGAACAGACTTCCTAGTAAGGTGGTTGATGTCCTATGTCTGTCAGAATTGAAGAGGCATTTGAAAAATGCCCTCATTAATATGTTTTAACTTCTGGTTAGCCCTGAACTGCTCAGGCAGATGGGTTTGATCTTTGTAGGTCCTTTCTAAGGGAATTATTCTAAAACAAACTCTGACATATTTTAACATAAAGATACTTATACAGGTAAGTCACAAATGACAACAAGAGTGCTTTGATAATTAACATGGGACAAAGCCCGGAAAGCTCTTTAATTTCAAACCCAGATAGCAAAAGACTCAGAAAAATGACTCTTACAACCTTTCCAAGGGTTCTGGGTTAGAATACTCACAATAATGGTATAACTCCAGTGATGATGGTATCTGACATTTATGTTTTGATTGACGTAAGCATGTGTTTCACTGTGAGCAAGTAGGTGGATGTCAACAGATATACAAATAAATTAAGATTGCTGAACTGTATAGATAACCATTTTTAAAAAACTATTTTTCTACTCCCAAATGTTAATCCACATTTTTGAATCTCACACAAAAGGTTCTGTCTGATGGCTGAACAATTTTTGAGACATTCCTCCTTTCATTTGAAGTGCCTTGCACATCCATCTGAACAACTTTAGTAATAACTCAGCATCATGTCTTTTACCATTCTCCCTCCACTTTTTCTTTTTTTTTTTTTTTTTTTTTTTTTTTTTTTTTTTTTCCTTGTGGGCTACTATGAGAAGTTAAATGATCCAACAACTTTGTCTTTTGTCACCTGGGAGTGCAGCAAATTTTATTTGGTGGAATCAAGGCATTGGAAAGATACTATAAGTGAAACACCAGGATAAATTGGTACTCCCCAAATATGTTATGTTCAAGTTGGGTTTCCCAAACCATCAGTCTTTCCTCAAATAACAGGTATCTGATCAACAAATCATTGCTCATCTACAGTAGGTGCAATTTAAAACTTTTTACCTTTTCACCAACATTCCCCTAAACTGTTTAATGTAACACTTCTTTCTATCATATTTAGAACTTTCCAAATTGAAAGAAATTCATTGGTTTTTATATATAAATGAAATTGCACTTCTGCCACTTTCCTAAAGATCAACATTTCATTGGTGACATTCATCCTTTAAGAATATTTTAATAGTTTGATCATGTGCTGCATTTCAACATGTGTTACAGCTATGTAAACCACGCTATTACTTATTCTGTATCATAAAATTGGCCTTTATTATCCAGGCTCCCACCTCTGACATTACCCAGTAACTGATGCCTCAGCCAAAAAAGATATCCATAACTGCTTATTGTATAGTTTTTTTTTTCTTTCTTTTTTTTTTTTTTAAGTGTATTTCTTCCTAATCTCATTTGATAGTGATTCATTAATGTGGTGATTTCAAACAAAAAGCAAACTAAAACCATCTCCCTCCCCCCCCATCCGCCCTCTTCTATGTCCTCCCCTCAAGTGGTGCAGGGGAACAGGGAAGTGGGACTGCAGTCCATCTGTAACAATTTGTCTGTGCTGATACTTTGTGGTCACTCTTTTCCTCTGCTCCACATTGTGTCCCTCCCACAGGATGCCGTCCTTCTCAAACTGAGCCTGTGGGGGCTGCCCACAGGCAGCAGCTCTTGAAGCACTGCTCCCACATGGCTCCATACCGCGAGGTCCACCCATCAGGAGCAAACTGCCCCAGCACGAGTACCCCACCGGTGGCAGCTCCCCCCAGGTCCCCTGCTCTTGCGCGGGCTCCTCTCCACGGCCTGCAGCTCCAGCCCGGGGCCTGCTCCTGCGAGGGCTCTCCATGGGCCGTAGCCTCCTCCAGGCCACATCCACCTGCTCCACCGGGGGCTCCTCCACGGGCTGCAGTGTGGAGATCTGCTCCATGTGGGACCCATGGGCTGCAGGGGGACAGCCTGCCCCACCAGCTGCCTCTCCACAGGCTGCAGGGGAACTGCTGCTCTGTGCCTGGAACATCTTCCCTCCTGCTTCACTGACCTTGGGGTCCGCAGGGCTGGTTCTCAGTTGTCTCTCCCAGTTGCTGATGCTCAGCCTTTTTCCCCACTTTTCTTCAGTCTGCTCTCCCAGTACTGGCTTGGCTCTGGCCAGCAGCAGGTCCCTTTTGGAGACAGCTGGAGCTGGCTCTGCTCTGATATGGGGCAGCTGCTGGGCTCTGCTCACAAAGGCCACCCCTGCATTCTTCCTGCTATCCAAACCTTGCCACGTAAACCCAATACAGTTATGCACAGAAGCATCCTAGTTTATTTATCAGATTGGCAAATACATTCAGCTGTGTGATCTTCCATTTATTTCAATTGAAGTTTTAGCATCAAAATAAATGTTACATGTATAATACCTGTTGTGGGTTCTCTATTCCCACCACCTCCTTGCATCATTTAATTTAACTTTGCCTTGTCCTTTTGTATATACAACACCTAAAGTCTGTGTGAGTTGAGATCTGGTAAATCTTGTATCAGTGATACAAGTGATACAAGGTACTGCTACTTCTAGGTGTCTTCCCCTCTCCTAGACCTATAACAAAGCTGGCAAAAGACTACAAGTGATTAGACTTCAGCTGCTCCATTGTGAAGATCAGCATCTTTATTTAAACGAATAGCAAAACCTTCAGTCTGGAACAGCTCAGGGAAGAGTATATTTTTCTTTCACTGACTCTGCTTTGGGGTACTGTGAATTCCAGAGTAGGGGCAAAGTGAACTTCCAAGCAGGGTAGACCTGTGAATGCAGATTTGCCAGAGATCATTTATCAGCATCCTAAGCCTTTCCTGAAGTTTTGCTTCCCAAGACATCTTGAGGCAATGAGCTCTGCAGAAGAGCTAGTGTTAGTTTTAAAATACACATATATGTAGAATTATGCATATATATATATATGTATATATATGTATTCAGTAATGTGGTGATTTCAA
>NC_048926.1:7184874-7205496 GCF_011077185.1 Oxyura jamaicensis | reverse complement strand
CTGAATGTTCCGATCTCTCAGACCCTTCTCTATGTTCTCCCCTCAAGTGGTGCAGGGGAACAGGGATATATAGGCATTTTCTTCATGATCATTTCCTGGATATTGATATAGAAATCATAACAATATATTTTAAATATTATATTTATCTCTATAGAGCAGATTGTAAAGCACACTGTTTACTTTGTAAGAAGAAGAACAAGAATTTATGGACTTGAATGAGGTTAAAAATAAGAACTGATTATTGTTTCTGTGTTGTTCTTTTAGGGGAATGAATATATTCTGTTCAATAGTCATTTCAAATATTCACGTTGTGTTGTTCATTATTTCTAAAGTGATTTAAAATGTCTGCAATAAATTCTGATATTTCTGTCCTTTAAAATGTTTATGATTTTACAATAAGTCAGTCAAAAGTGTTAAGATTGTCTTTTAATTTGGTAAGAATTTCTTTTGTAGAAACTGACTTTTTTTTTTGTGTGTGTGTGTGTGTGTGTGTGTGCTTTTTTAGCTTACAAAAGGAATTCAAGATTAGAGGCAAGCACAGGTTAAAAATGATTTTAAGTTCAGCTGTGGAAAGCCTGAATGATTCATATAGTTTCAGTTCTTCCTGTGAATTTGTCCTTTGCTTTCATTTGTTCTTATTTACATATAGCCTAGTTTCAGAGCAGAGACCTTTTAAACACATCAATAGGTCAATAAATCTATGCTTTTAATAGGGATGTACTTTTGTACACTCTTTATTTTGGAGCGTTCCATTATACACTGTCCTGCTTGACTATACACTGCTGAACATGAAATGTTTACATCCAATTGATTGGTTCTTTCACCACATTTGATCATCGGAAAGTGCAAAAAGGATATTTTCAAAGTTTATAAAGGCACATGTTGACCTTTCTTTGTGAATATAAAAGCCTAATTCTATTGCCATTATCCCCTCTGCAGAGTGGAAGCCATGCAATGCCTGGGAACATATAAATGCTCACTGCAGAACAGAGAAATAACATTTCCAAGGACACATGTCTTAAGGACATAATTCTATAATGGATGTGGACATTCTTTCTCCTTTCTGATGCCTTCTTCTAGCTGTCTTTGCAAACAATACAGAGAACTGGAAACATTGTCCAGAGATTCACATGTAATGACATCAGCCTCTGCTTGAACACAGAATAATGTTTTGAACATAGACATACTGCTCTCAGAATGAAGTCTCAGAATGAAGAGGAATTTTACCTGTAAACATGCTCCACTTTGCATCTTGCCTTACTGCCTCTATACAGCTATCTCACAAACACCTATCACAGCTGTATACATCTCAACTACCTTACAAATCATTCCTATAATTGTTTGAACTTCCCTGTACATAAGGGGAATATCCATTAGGGTGTAACTTGAGACTGATGGCAGAAAACTCTCCAAGATACAATAAAAATGATCTAAATAACAGAATTGTAGAATATCATGAGTTGGAAGGAACCCAAAAGGATCATGGAGTCCAACGCCTGGGCCTGCACAGGTGCAACCAAAAATCAGACCACGTCTGAGAGCATTGTACAAATGTTTCTTGAATTCCAAGCAGGCTTGGTGCCATGATCACTTCCCTGGGGAACCCGTTCCAATACCCAGCTACCCTCCTGATATCCAATATGAACCTCCCCTGTAGCAGTTCCACACTGTTCCCTCAGGTCCTGTCACTGTCTCCAGAGTGCAGAGCTTAGTTCCTGCCTTTCCACTCCCCTCGTGAGGAAGCTGCAGGCCATCATGAGGCCTCCCCTCAGCCTCCTATGCTCTGGGCTGAACAAACCAAGTGACCTCAGCTGCTGATCACATTTTCCCCCTTCACCATTTTTGCAGCCTTCTTTCGGACACTATAATAGTTTTATGCCTTATTTTGTGGCTCCCAGAACTGCATACAGACTCAAGGTGAGGCCACACAAGCACAAAGCAGAGCAGGACAATCCCTTTCCTCAAACAGCTATCAATGCTCTGAATAATGCATTGCACATGTGGTTGGGCCTTATGGCTGCTAGGGCATGCTGCTGGCTTGTATTCAACTTGCTATTGACCAAAACCCCCTGAACCATCTCTTCAGAGCTGCTCTCCTCTGTCAGAGGAGGATGTGGGCATGGGAAGAGATGACCTTACAGAATTCCCTGTCTTTTCCTACAGAGTTGAAAGAATAGCAGGTTTAGGAAACAGAATGGAGAACTGGATATGCTTATTATGATGCTCTTCATCCTGACTGACCATGCAACAGAACAGACATTTCCACCTGTGGACACTGTGTCCTTGCCTGTGTTTAAATCAATGGTTCATTTAGGGTATCAGAGTCCATAATGTTCCATAGCACAGTTGCTTTGTACCCTTAATGACAGCAACGGTTAGTGCAAAGAGTACTGAAGAGAGCACTCTGGCACTCTTGAGCTTCAATATGCTCACACCATGCATCCAGTCAAGAAGCTTTTTTTTTTTTTTTGTAATAATAATAATTATTTTATTTTATTTTTTCCCAAGGGAAGGCAGGTACCTAAAATCCCTAGATATTAAGAAACATCAAATGAAAACATAACCCTATGAAAAGCATGTTTGATTTTCCAAAAGCTTTTATAAGGGCAAATGATAGTCATCTTTAACACCTGGGACTGGATAGGGAAATCAGTGTAAGAAATATTTCATATTGAATTGAAGCAATCAAACCAACCTAATCACATTCCATAGTTTGAAGCTGTACAAGCACCAGTCCTTTTCCAAATTAGAAACAAATCTAAACCAACAAACAATTCTGCCTTCCAAATTTTGGGACAATAATTTTTCCTTTTTGCTTTCTGCATTGAAGAACCTCTTACCTAGACTGATTCCCTATTTCTCCTTATTTCTTTCAAATTTCTGCTTGTACTGTTAAAAGCTGGAAAATTAAAAGGTGAGCTGTGTTGTGCTGTTACACAGTAGAACTTCGGCAGGTCAAAGGAGTTCTGGCATCTTTCATTTTATCATTGTCCAATTTCTCTGACAAGTGTTATATATTTTGTATTCTGGGATAGTTTTGCTCAGTCAATCTATTCTCCTAGGTTTATTTTATATCAGATCGTCATCAAACAGACTCCATTGTACAGAGCATTATTCTCAAAAGTGGCTATTGTAATTCAGTATACAGTGATGAACACAATTACCTTTAGGTTTGTTTTAAAAAAGATGTAAAACAACAGCAACAACAAAACAAACAAAAATGCATGTAAACAAAGAAAATCTTTGTAGAAAGGGGAATTGGGTAAAGGGTTGGTTATTAAAAAAAAAAAAAATAAAAAAAAAAAACAGAAAAAAATAAAAATAAAAACATATTGACCCAAGTTTTGGAAATGGTAAAAATATACAAGAGACAGAGTAGCTCAGACTTACATATACACTAAAACAGAGAAAGTAAGTTGCTGTAAATTGCTAGGTCTAATACAGAACAAATAGGTAATAGTGCTCTGAAGTCATTAGCTGATGCTTTTGAAGGAGTTAAATAAGATGGGGCTGATATGCTTTTAATTGACTGGATTTTTATTTTGGAGCAAATGAGGTTTTAAAAAGGCATTCTCAATAAGCAATAAACTGGGTATTTCTTTAGACCAATTAATAGACTACCTTATACTACATTTGGTGTGGAAATGTCAATACCGCCATTTCACAGATGAGGAATAGAGAGATGGGGCATGTGAGTTTTCCACTCAAGGTTGCAGGTAAGTGTCACTATAGTAAATCAGTACTCAGAGCACTAGATCATGTGCTTTCTCTTCTCTTAGGTGAGGTCAAACAGGATGGAACTACATTTTATTATTTATCTTCTTTAAAGACGAAGGTTCAAATTGCAAAATGAACTCTGAAACACGGACAATTCTTTTTCTACCATATGCAGAAATCTGGGCTACAGTCTGGGAATAACACTGTCCATAGCAGGCCAGAGAATAGAGCCTTTAAATTGTGCCTGTTTTCTCTATCAGCCACTTCAAATCTCAGCTAAATTTACATGGCACTAGGACATGATTTTCTTTGGAGCATTATTTGTTTCCATATGGACAGAGAGCATCCTGTGAATTGAATTTGATGTAGAGGATCAGAATTCACATCCAACATTAATGAAAATAAATAAATACCACAAAGTCCACCCACACCTATTTCAAACTATCTAATCACTCATAATACCTTGTGCTGCTCATTTCTTAAACAATGGTGGCATCCCTTTGTATTTAACAGAATTACTTGTGTCACAGATTTTTATTGGTAAACTATCAAGCAAGATGTTCCCCCCTCCTGGTTTTAAAATGTTTAAACTGATTATATTTCAAAATAATAATAATAATAATAATAATAACAATAATAAAATAAAATGCAGATGCCTCTATCTTTTATAGGAAGTAAGTCATTAATTTTTGTAAATGTTAGAAAAAAGTAACTGTGAATGATATTCTGGAAAGTGACGGCATCGTAAAATATGCACAATCTGGTCAAGTTCCAATTAAAAAAAAAAAAAAAGTGTGAGCATAAACAACCTTTAAAAATAGCAATGTAAAATTTACGAGTGCAGAATGGATTTGGAAGTTGTAGCCACGCCTGAGCACAGTTTCCGTTCTCATCAACCTGGTTTCTAATTCTGCATACATTTTCCGCTTGCTGACATTTTCATATACAAGGAGACTTTCTACAGTTGATGTGGAGAAGCATCTACCCCTGTACAGCACAGAGAAGGGTCAAGTGTTAACAATATTTCAATTACCATTTATCAATCTCTTCCCGCTTTGCTGAAGTATTCCAGAAAGCCTTTCCTATCTTAGTTTGTGAGATGCCCAGAGCTATCAAAAATTTTAACTAGCCAAAATTAAGCCACCACCTAAATTCATTCAGCCTAATGTGGAGAGACTAAAGCTGCTTTGTGTTATATTGAAAAACAGTCATTTAACTGGAGTGAGGAAGTATTTATAACATCAATAATAATAGCAATAAATAATTTAAAAAGAAAAAATAAAAGAAAAATATATATATACTATGACGCCATACCTCCCAGTGGCTAGAGCACTCATCTAAGAGGGCAAAATCCACAAACCCTGAATCAAAACAAAACATTTGAATTTTACTTGAAGCAGTCACTGGAAAAACTGTTAGTGACTGAAGTGCAGATTTGAATCCACGACCTTCCTTCCTATATGAGTGTGGTATTCTCTCTTTTATTCTCTCTCTCTTATTCTAATGAACTGTTAAAGAATGTTAGCAAAACTTTTCTTCATGTGATATGCTGATTCTGCTCACCTTTCTCCTGAGAGCTGTTTTCAACATCTTTGCCTATTTCTCTCCAATTCTGTGAAGTACAGTAACTGCGGGACTGGCTTTACCTCTTTCTGGTAATTGAAAGAGGATGTTCAGGCACTTAGTTTAGGACATCTTTAGTCTGTCAGTGCATACTGAAAGGAAGTCTCTTACGTGGAAGGGGCAGGAGGATCCCTCTCCCTCTCCACACATGGATTGTACTAGTACCAGCAATACTAGAAATTACTGGGACTATAGGGAAAATAAATAAATAAATAAATAAAATAAAATAAAAATAAAAAGCACTACTTTCCTGCAAATATCGTGAGTTTTCAGTTTGTATTTCTGTCTTCTACTCTTTCCTTGCAGTTAAGTGTTAAGTATATGATGGTGAACAACGAACAGATGTAAGAATAGTTTGTTTATTTCAACATGAATATTAATCCTAAAGGAAGAGGCTGTTTCCATTTCCTGTAACTTTTAACTCTATTGATATTAGTTTAACATATTGCCATGGTGCCCTGATTTGATAATAACAGTCAAAAACAAACAAACAAAAAACAAACAAACAAAAAACACCACCTTGCATTTTTAAATACAATGAAAATCCAGAGGAATAACCATTAGAAGTTTATAGTATGGTAAATAAACCAGAAGTCTATAAATCAGAATTGGAATTGAGCTATTTATTTATTGATTTATTTATTTATTTTTCCAAAATGTCTCAGTTCCTCACCTCTGAAGAAAACGAAGCCAAAATATATTGATTCAATATGTTTTTATGGACTGTTTGGGAAGATTTTAATGTTCTGGCAAATCAGATATTAATTAAAGAAATATTGGCCTCTTCTCTTGCTAAATTAATCTTGTACCCTCCTCATCTTGCCTGTCCATAGTGGATAAGAAAAACAAAGACCAAAACAGAAATATTGACTGCTGAATAGAAGATGTTCTTCAAAAGATGCAAGGATACATCTCCTACATAGTTGCCATCTTCACCCCCATATCTTACTTGTTTTCCATTCTCATTCACCTTATTACCTAATATATCATTTATCTTTCTATCCACTTCTTCATTTAAAAGATAAAAAATCAGAAAACATTTCTAATTGAAAGATCTGTGTTTATAACTAAATAAATGAAGATTCTCAAAGAAAGCCTGGTAGGAAACATTGCAGCTTTCAGTGGTGCAATGCTTTGCTGCCTCCTCACTTGATGAGAGAAATCACATTTTGAAGAATACTTTCCACATAGGACATTTTTCTTCCTATCCTTTTCATTTGCACCACCTGCTTCAGGAAATATATATTTTCCACATACTTCTCAAATGAACTAATCTATTTTCACTATGTGTCCTTTTTGGCAAAATATCTACAGTATTTTCTTTCATAAAGACAAATTCCTTTATTTTGGTATTTTTCCCCTTCCTTTTTCTTTTTTATTAATAAAAAAATATGATCCCTTATTTCCTCCTCAGAAAAAAAAAAAAAAAAAAAAAAAAGAGGGAGAGAGAGCGAGCAAGAGAGAGAAAGCAAGGAAAAAGGAAACTAAAAAGGAATCATATTGAAACCGTAAGAAATTAAAAATTTAAGGTGAGAACCCGAACTATCTTAACCTGGCAAAACTCCATTGAAAATCTGTCTGTGAATATTTAATTGCTAAATGTCTTTTGCAATGACATATCTACAGATAGCAGCATGAATGAAAATCTGCCATTTTTCTATCATATGGACTGAAATTGCCAATTCTACGTCAGATAAGAAAGAAAAAATATTCTATTCAGCTTTTATTGAAGGTTCTTAAGTACAGCTAGATCTGTGGGAGATCCAGTTTCCCAAAGAAAACTCAGTTCTTATAAATGTAAAAGTGATTTTACAACAAGACTTGTATTATAACTTCTCTATTACTGTGTGGATTTAGCTATCCATCTATCTACTTGTTCTCTCTCTCTCTTTTTTTTTTTTTTTTTTTTTCTGAGGAGCCCTAAAAAAAATGTTGTTGTTGTCATTGTTGTTGTTTTTTGCTTGTTTGTCTGTTTCCCTAGGGATTCTTCCCAGGTGAAGAATCTGTAGCATTCCAAGCAGATTTTAGCCTTTATATATATATATATATATATATATATATGTATGTATATGTATGTATATATATATACATATAAAATTATAATTATTGTTATTTCCTTCATTCTACATATACTTTCATCTTCATTTTGCTGATTCTTTGTCTTACATGACAGAAAGGACCTTTAGTTCCTTTCTGATTCTCAGCTCCTCCATATCCTTTGTGTTTCATCTGAATATATAAATATATATCTGAATATATTGACCTACTATTAGGTCAATAGTAAACAGATATATCTGTGTGTTTTCTTTTTTTTTCAGGGTGTTTTGGGCATTTATTTCCTTATTTTAGCTTATTTTAGTACTTTCTAACCCTGTTCTGAAACAGAAAACCAAGGCCCAGTTAGTTCAGCTCATTAGTCCTGTACAGTTCTCCCAAGGCATGGAGAGAACCTCCCACTCAATCTAGTTTCTGTGCTCTGATAGAATAAATACTTCTCTGTGAATGTTTCAAAAACCCCAAAACTCAAGACATCTGTATAATGTTCTGATATATTTTATTTGTTGGCTTATTTTTAATTTGTGCATATTATTTATTTATTTATTTATTCCCAAGACTGATTCTTCATGTATTCAATGTCAACATGGAGAAAACACAAAAGGGAATTCATAGTGGTCTGAAAATTCATATGTGAAGGACAAAAAGGCATAAGCTTTTCATAATTCAAGGAGAAATCGCATGCCATAATTACATTAAGCATATCATCTGACATTAAAATGTCACATATATTAGGAGATAATCCAAAGAGGGAACTTCCATTAAGTGCTGGACTCATGATTTTGTCTTTCAAGGACTAAATTGCCATATAGGTGCGATTGTCATGCACCATTTCTTTAGTGTCCAAATTTCTATTGGCATCAGAATTTGATCTTGTCCAGCTTAAGAAGTGAAGTCTAAGATTTCATCTCACTAAAATGAATTTCTTCTACCTTTAATTTCATTTAAGTTCTTATTTTTCTTCCACTATTCATTTGCTTTCTTTGTCTTTAGGTTAGCAACTGCATGAAGATACAGATTGCAAATGCTCCTAGATTTTCTTTCTAAATAGTTTAGTTCACATAAGATACCACTGTTAAAATAGAAGCAGGAGAGAGAAGCAATAGCTTTAGAAGGTAAAAAAGCCCAAATGTGTAGGGAATGGCCAATTGTTACAAGCATGAATTTGTAATTTTGTACATTTAAGTCTCTTTTGAAACAGACACTGGCAATAGTTAATGTCTGAGCTGAATCTGGTTTAGTAGTTTTCAGACACCTTTCAGATAGCATCTGTCTTCCTCTGCAGGATGCCAGTAAAATAGGTAGACAGTTGCGCTTCTAAAGCAAAGGGAATACTTCAGGATTTTTACTGTTGCTTTCAAAAAATTGGGTCTTCTGATGCTGGAATTGACCCAGTACAAATGGAAAAAAACTATGGGTTTATCTTCCACTGAATTTAATACTATTGGTTTTGACAACTGGTTATCATTAATGTCTGAAAGATTTTACAGAAGCATACTCAGACTGAAGACACAAAGAGGGTATACAAGGATGCTAGTGTTTTACTCGTTTGGCAATTAGTACCTCTAACACTTATTTTTAAGGTGTTGGAGTTTGTCTGGATTGTGAATAGATATGTATATCTATATTTGCCACATTTTTTTTTTTTTTTTTTTTCTCCCTCAGACAGTCTTTAATATGTTAATGATGATTCTGTACTACAGGTCTGTGAAGACTACAGTCAGGAGTATATACACTTGGAGGTCGAAATTTCAGTACTGTATTAAATGGATGTTGAAATAAGGGAGTATTCCGCTTCCAGTAACTGCCAAAAATCCAGTGACATACAAAGGTGAAGAATTACTGAGGGCTGAATGAGCATTCTCAATATACCCTGTAAAGATCATGTATGGACAATTTCATTCCTTTTGAATACAAGTCTCAGTGAAAGCATACTAAAATCCTTGAAAACCTTTTTCCTGCCTTCAGAACTCCTCAGATACTTGAGATTTTTTTTTTTTTTTGAATATTATTAATTATACAAATGGGTTTATCATGCACTCTCTAAGCTACATAAATGGAATAAATATTTTGCAATAGGTCTCTGATTGAGGAAAAGAACCAAACTGCTGCTGGAAGAGATTACTTTTATCAGGAATGACTCAGGGGGGGGAAGACTACAGTAACATGCAGATACCTGATCTAGCCCTGCACGTGATGGTACAGGTCTGTATCTACGACACATTTCTTTATGGAAGTACTAACCTTACTATCAGGAGCAATATCATTTCACCACAAGAGTCAATAAATAGTCTGGGCTGAAGAATGTGTCAACATAGTCCTACAAGTTACACCACAGTTTCCATGAAAGGTTCTTTAAGTTAGCTACGTATTCAGCCCTCGCTGTGTGCAGTCTATTTCAAAGCATTGGATATTTCAGGACAGAAAATACACATTTTATTATTATTATTATTATTATTATTATTATTATTATTATTTAAGTAACAAGCAAAACAAGACAAAGATAGCAAGGATAATTAATATAAGGAGAGGAAAGCTTGCTTTCTTTCACTTAAGAGCAATAGGAATGTCCATTATGGATTATTCAACATCTCTAAGTATGAGAAACATCAGAAGGATGCACTGAGAACTATATAGTACTAGGAAACTGTTAGGCATTTTGTCTATCTATGTAATGATAATAAGTCAGATAAAGCACATTTCATTTACTTCTATATACTAATCCCTTTGTTCCTCTATCCCACTTCCCACCGATCTTATTTGTTCCAAAATCTAGTGTCAAATGTTGCCAAAAAGAAAAGGGAAATATACACTGAATCATTAACAGGGAGATGAGCTCATGAACACAACTCTGCTAGGCAAGGAGCAGTAACATGTGGGCTATTATGCCTATGTTCAGCTAGAGGCAGGAAGGATCATGTGATTTCATGCTGATGCAAGGCAGGACAAAATTTGGCAATGATGTTGCTCTTATGAAGACCAAGGCTTGGAGAGTCTTGGATCAAGCCCAACAAAGCAGATGAAGAATTGTGCTCAACAGTTGTGTTCAGTTATAAAATGACATAAATGGCTTTAGGAAAAATCAACTGTCCTTACTGGTTAGAAAAAAAATAAAAAGATGCCAGTAAAGATTGTAGACTAATATTCTTAAAGGAACAAAATGTAGATAATTTACAGCAACTGGTGTTAATTTTATGAAATATGTATTAGTCTAATTGGGGTTCAGCTGATAACAGTGTGGATACTTGTGTTGCATAAGAAATTCCAGGTTCACCATGTATAATACTTAAACTCTTACTGTAGGTGAATATTTTCTTCCTTGGACAGTCAGGGTGATGAAAATGGAAATAGGATCATAAAAGTGAGGGGATGGGAAGAATCTGGGATTCTCTGTGTCTTTTCTGTGAAAATGAAATCCACGAACTCTCATACAAGGGGCATATGCTCAAATATAATTTGTGGGGATTATAGGCAATACATAACCTTCATTATCCAGTGGGAGTTCTACCAGATTTGAATGTGACACGATTCAGGTCCTTGTATGAATGGATCAGCATCTCTGAAAATTTTCAATTGTCACTTGCCATTGTTCATTTTTATGAAGGAAATGGAAAGCTAGTTTTAAGTGAGTTTGGGAGTAAAAGGGAAAAATACAGATGCAAGGTCGTTAATCTGCCATGGATAACTTATGTATCTCAGGGTCCATATTTTAAGCAAATGTTCATTGGATCATTAAACTTGGGCATTTACAGTATGCATCAAAAATAGAAACTCTGTTCAGGTGGAGAAGTCAAAGATTTGCAGGGCAGGGTGTAAAACAGCATCACTCCATTGATCTTCTCATTGAAAAAAGTAAAGAAAAGAAAGTCAAACTGTGAATATAGAAGAGCAAGAATCGGCCTAACTTCTTTTGACTTTGAGAAGGTTACAGACAAGGTTGACAGTGTCAATGCATACAGCATGATTTATCTGGAGTTTCAGAAAGTCCTCAATAAAGTTCCACATGACAGGCATCTGTTTAAGTTAAAAGCTACAGGGATCCAGGAGAAGACATGGAAGTGAATAAAGAAATAGTTAAAAATCAGAACACAAAGGCTACCTGCATGATGAGCTAGACTTCTTCCCCGACAAAGTTGATAACAGCTATGTTTCTGACATAATTGTGTTAGTTCCTGTAGTTGCAGGAGACATCTAAAAATGTTTATTTCAAAAGGATTAAAGAAAAAAAAAAAAAAAAAAAAAGAAAAAAAGAAAGGGGGAGAAAAAAGGCATTAGATAACCTGAACATTTAACCTTTTGTTTGGATTTAAACTGCCCCTAGATTTGTTGTTGTTTTACAGATTATTGCAGCATTTTATCAGGAAGGGCAGTACAAATGAACACTAGCGATGAAGCAGGAAGCCAGTTCTCCATTAGCAAGTGGAATGCAACTGTTTAAAAGTAGCCAAGATACAATCAGCTGAGATACAATCAGTTGAGAGCTCGTTAGAGTGGGGGGGTGGGGTGGGGGAGGGGGGCAAAGGGGTGGGAATATAATCAGGCTGGATCAGTAGGGAAAACAGTCTCCCCTTTGATATTCTTTTAGAATTCATGCATATATAAAAAATGCAAATAAAATAAATACTTTTTTTCTGTAAATTAAAGGATCCCCACCCCCCACCCCCCCACAATTATCAAACCATATTTTTTGCATGTTCTTTTAAACAAATTATAACAGCTTGAAAAGAAACAGACTCAAATATATTGAATGCATAAAAATGGGAGTTCTGCATAATCAGCTTCCAAGAGTTCTTAAATCTCTGTATATAAACTGTTTAAAAGTAAATTAAAATTATTCCTTAATGAAATACAAATCTGAAGTCACTTGAATAACTAATTGTTTTATGACCCATGCAGAGATTTTTTAATGCCTGCCTCTACCTGATTATTTTAGATATGTCTGTGTTGTAAATTAAAAGCTACATAAATCATTAATGTGTTGATACATATCAGTGAGCTGACTACACTGTATCTGATTCCTCAGGACATACAGTGTCTGATTCACCTCACTCTTGTTTTATGTAGTCCAGATTTATTCCACATTTGGTCTCTGTTAACATCTTTGAAGAGTCTGGATGGCCTTTGTATATGTTTTATGGCACTGAGGATCCCCAGACTTTATAAACCGGTTCCTTATAGACCCAAGCTTTGCATAAAATCAACCACAGGTGAAGTATCTATTACTTCTACTACAACTGCTGTGTACTTGCAAAAAGCATTTTATCCAAGGTGCTCAAATTGCTTTGCAATCATTAAGTCTTACAGTTCACAAAATCTTTTTAAGGGAAGTAACCACTTGGTTTTCTATCTACAGCCTCGTAAGTAAGCACAGTCATTGACCACTGAAATAGGAAGAGATTTAGGAATAGAACCCAAGTGTCCTGACTTTTAGTTGCTTACTTTAATGGTTAGAAAAAACTCCCATAAGGATAGAAAGCACGTTTTAAAACTTCAAGATGAGTCTCTGAAGTGAAGGAGAGAATAAATAAATAAATAAATAAATAAAAATAAAAAAGAGAGAGAGATCTGTAAAATATTTAAAACCCACATACCATTGAATTTGGAATATGTTTTTATGTGGGAATTTGCTGAATGGAGAAAAGGAAGCCCAACAGAATAACACAGGACCAGTAACAGGAATTTGCCCTATCTTATCTTATTGGTACCAAAATTTTCTTGCATTGAAGAGCAATCAGATGCTCACTGTTGCTGCTTTAGAAATGCTATTGCTGTTGTTTTGTCTAAACTGCTGCAAAGATCAGTTGTCTTGAGAGGTAAAAGTATTGCTTCAGAAGCATATTTTATTGTCTTGCTAGCTCTAATCTTTCCTTATAATTTCTATAAATGAGTTTTGTTTCTTGATAAAAGTACTCCACTTGATGAATACAGCTAAACAGTCACAGTTTAACTGAAGATCTGATGATATTCAGGTGAATTTATGCTGTTTATCAAGGGAGGCGAAACTGAGCTAAATTAGAGCCTAATATAATGGATGCTTGTGCTGGAATAGGACACACTATTGAACAGTCCCATTGATGTGTGGAAGAGCATTTACATGTAATCTTACTGCCAGATGAAGTTTTTACAAGATGAAACCCTTTGTCATAGAAATACATTTTGTTTTTACTAAAAAATAAATGAAAAAAGTCATTTTACAATATGTGAAGATATGACTCATGAACATTAACAGATGCAGTCATACAGAAAAACACATTCACATCACCTTTTGGCCTTCTCTATATTGATACTTTAAACATGAGAAGAGTATTTGTAGTACAGAAGATACTTTAGATATTTTAAAAAGTAATAGAATGAAAACTTCAATTGGGTCAAAATATATCTACTTTCACTTACACTTGTGGAAATCCAGTGGAGCCAATAATGTTACTTTGGATTTTAAGAGAGTTATTGAGATGAATCTGTTCCATTATATTATCAATATGGAAGCCTGCAAATTATCTCTCTAAAAGGTAATTAAGAGACTGTCAATACTCTGTCTTCATTGTTGTTTGATCTGGATTGCTGTTTTTTGCACATGCTGCTTTTTGCAGCATTTGATGTATGTTAATTTTCAGAGTGAGCATATGACTTCCATTGATAAGGAGACATTTCTGTTTGTTTGGTTCCTTGTAAACTGACCAAGGTGGAGAAAAAAGTCTTTAACCCATTTTAATTATGCACTGCACATATGCATCTGTTAGTGGCGATACTGAAATAAAAAGCAAGACATAAGGAAATGCAGACAGAAAAAAAAAATGGTCCTTCATGTGTTTGAAGTATACTATTAATGGCTTTGTTTCTAACAAGTTATTTTCATCAGTGGCCTCCCTACTTTTTTTTGTTCATAGGATTAAATTGAATCAGATAATTATGTGGAAGTTCATAACACAAATCTCTACTGATATCAAAAACCAGAATTGATCCTTACTCAGTCTGCTTTCAATTCCTGGGTAACATTAGCTGTAGAATTTTACCCAGTGATTCTTGCACTGGGGAAAGCCTGTTCAGTGTGGAGTTCAGTGAGCTCAGTCAAGCTGAGCAGTATGTGGTACAACCAAGACTTGTCTCAGCAAGAGCTCTTAACAAGAATAGAATTAATTGTTCTGGCAGTCAATGGCTAGTGGAGCCTATTTTTTTTCAGTAAATGCCATAAAAAAACTCATCTCCACTTCAGAATTTAAATACAAGCGGACAAATGTTATTTTGAGTCTTATTACAAGCTGCCCTGGAACTAATATTCTGAAAACATAGATATGCTCTCAAAATAACCCTCAAAGCTCTACTTAACATCCTGGCATTCATTTTTCATTGCTTTTCATTCACTTGCTCAGCTTCTCTTACAGTTCAACCCGAGCCCCAGGACTTGTGTGTGTGTGTGAGTGGGGTTTTGAGGGAGATTTTTGGTGTTTTTGTTCTTAATCACCTCCATCATCTTGGTGTTCTTTCCAAAGAACTCCTTCAGGTAACAAAAGAGTCTTTCGAAGCATAGAATGGAGTGGAACTAGTGTTGTTTTGTTTACTGTGGATTTGTGTCTAATCCCACATCAATTAGTTAAAGTACATAATGAAGATAATAGTGCTTCCCTGGGTGCCCAGTAGGTGTGAAGACTGTAGGAGTTAAGAAACAGATCCAGAACAGGCCAGGCAATGTTTTTAACTAATTCTATACTTCTACCACCAGTACCTCTGGGGAAGCCATCTCCAAAACAAAAGTGACTTTTCTGTTTGAAGAGAGCTTGCAGAGGCACATAACTTGCATCCATGGTCACTCTCACTCTGGAACTGGTATTTTTAGCAGTATAATAATAAAAATAGTAAATAACAGTACTCTTTATGTGCCTTGTCCTAATGTTATGTATGCATAATTTCATATTTTAAAAATATAAAAAGAAAGAGGTTTTCTGACCATGGTACACTTTCAAATATCCTCATTAACACCAGCAGATAATTTACTTCTTCTACAGATATTTTACAATTTCTCCAATGTAGCTGCACTTCATTTTGTCTTGTAATAATAATTATTTTTGTTGTTGTTTTGTTTTTTTCCCAAGAACCTAGGTGTCCCCAAGGAGCTTCACTCCCCATCTCCACACATATACAATCTCCTCAAACACCAAGTACTTCCTCATTCAGAACATTTTGTAATGCTTTCATCCACAGCATAGCACTGGCAGAGCTAGCAAAAGCAGCATCACACAGCATTCTCTCACATAAGAGGGTGGCACAGAGGTTCACACAAATGCAGAGGTGTAAGTTTAAACAAGAGTTTAAACAAAGCAACTATGACAGAAATATTTATTTCATGCTGCTAACTGAAAACCTAAAATATTTGGTGTTGATGTTGCAAATGTCATGAAATTTTAGTAACATTTTATTCACTCCATGTAAGCTAGTTCTTTATGTGAACATGAGATCCTGCATGAATTCAAAGGATTTTCAAATACATCCCTTTGCCGATTTCAAATATGCCTTTTTCCTAGTAATATAGCACCTACTTGGTGTTTTGAGGCCTCGATCCTTAGCTGGCAGAAATCAGTGTATTTCCACTGAAACAATCTAACTTCAGCTATAGAGCTAATATCCAGGAAACAGTACTCTTGAAAGCTCTTGGTGAATACTAGTGAAGTATTTTATTAAAGTTTTTTGGGATAAGAAGCTATTGAAAGAAATTTCTAGAAGGTGAATTTCAAACCCTAATTCCCCTTGACTTTTATTGAATGTCAGTGAGACTTCAAGTCATACTTTCAGAAATAATTAGATGCTGAAATAAAAGAATAGGCAGTTAGTGATATTCTGGAGGAGAGAGAGGAAGCCTATGCAAATGGGCAAATCCAAAATTATGCTACTTTGTTTCTGCTTAACTTAAAAAGTACTGAAGTGTCATGTCAAAACTCTCAAAAAAGACTAAAATTATTTCTCTATACTGCTTTAACACTTCTGGACAGTTTAGCACTTACCTCATACCTCAGATGGAATGCATAAATGAAAGCATTTAACTCAACTGACTGCTCTGTTTGTGATACTTGCTCAGATGACATTTAATATGCAAGGTGTGGCTGTCTATCTCAGAAGATTTAATTATGACATTTGGTTATTCAACAAAATTTTCCAGTCTTTCAGTTTTAAGATATTCAGATCATTTTGAGATACTCAGGTGTTCACACCACTAGCCATTCCAGGGTATAGAAAAACTAATACTTGTTGAAGAAGGTTTTTGCAATATTATTCACTCCAGCTGGCTGGTGTGAATGCCCTCCCCTGAAAAGAAAGTCACCCCTGTCCTCCACCCATTCCTGTAGCTGTTCTGGCATGGAAGTTTTAATTTTGTTCCAATTAGCATCTGTGAAGAGGTCAGTGGTCAAA
The DNA here is from genome assembly GCF_011077185.1 of Oxyura jamaicensis. Lineage (NCBI taxonomy): Eukaryota > Metazoa > Chordata > Aves > Anseriformes > Anatidae > Oxyura > Oxyura jamaicensis. Next base: position 7,188,699 of record NC_048926.1, on the reverse strand, counting down.
GGAGTGAGGCATAGTTTGAGCAGTGGACCTGTGTCTAGTTGGATGCTGCAGCACAAAAATGAGAGAATCCCATCTGCTCTATGTTCCCAAACACCAGGACAGAGCTTCAGATCCAGACGATGCAGACAGAGGAATCTGAGAAGTTGCTGCCTTAATAAGCATCCAAACACAGTGGGTGTTCTGGGACCTGGTTTGCCAGGACATACCATGAATATGTGGTTTCAAGTCTACCTGAAAAGACTGCTCTCTGGGCAAGAACTCTAGCATCCTCCAATAGAAAAAACAGTGAAAGGGTCACTGCATTCCCTCAGAGATGTAGTAAACCCTCCATCTGAGTGGATAAAGCCTTCCATCATGGTCAGAAGTGTAGTGAGATAGTCTTTGGTACAATTTTGTCGTCAGGGCTGGGCAGCACACTGAGTGTTAGTTCCAGCTCCAGGGTTTGCACTCAAACGGCTCAAACAGCAGTTTCATGCCAGACTGATGTCTTTTCATAGGTCGTACGATATATAGTCCCAGTTAGTATCTCCTCCAAGGACCTTGTCTCATCATACAGTATCTCACTGCTTGGCTGACTGTAAGGTGTAGACAGATTTAAGCACCTGAGGGGGCTGTTTTGGAAGTACCGCTGAAGGCAGGGAGACAGATGTACACAATGTTGTTGTTGGCAGTGGTGTTGGAGAGCGTTGGTGCTGATGTGTGGTGATTGTGATGGTACAACTGTTCTGTGCTTTGTCTCGGAGATGGAATATAGATCAGATAGACAGTATAACACTAGATTATATATATAGTATAATACTAGATTATATATATATATTGGTTACATACAAGAATTAATACATTTGCAATTATATTTTTATTGATTTGTTTTTGTATAATTTCACTTTTAAAATTGATTACAAATAACTTTGAAAAGTTTTGTGTGATGTTGTCATTGAAATCTATTAGAACTTCCAGAAACTTTGCAAACATAGTTTGATGACTTGAATATTTCTGTATTAAAATAGCATTTAATGTGTGGCATACTGCTTAATTAATATTAGGGGCAGTAAACAGACTTTTTACAATAATTCTTCCTCATACGACTCAGAAGCTTTCACATACAAGATTTCTAAAATAAATTCAGATAATGCCAAGGTGAAAGTATGTTTATTATGTTTATACTATTAGATATGAATGACTTCTTCACAATTGTAAGCAATCAGGATGATGAATTTCAGTTAAATCTTCCGAATAAAAAAAATAAAAAAATAAATAATAATAACAAAAAGTATTTCTAAATTGGGTGGCTTTCCTGAAGAAATTTAAATTATAATTAATCAGGACTAGTAACAAAGAAACCATGAACAAAATTTGAATTCTAAAGGAAATACAAGTAACAATAATAATAAGATAAACTGCTGATACCAAGACTGATATTTAAGCAGTAATCCTTACCATTGAATGTTTTACACTGAGATAATTAACTGTAATGTCAGTTATATATCCTATGATGATAACTAAGGTGTACAGTGGAAATAGATCTTTTTCACAAAGTTACAGTTAAATAAATAAGTAGTGTTTTACATTTCTTGTACTTTTCTCTCTCTCTCTTTTTTTTTTTTTTTTTTTTTTTTGCAGATGTTGTTTTTTTTTTGCTTTGTTTTTTTTTTTTTTGTAATGTTTCTCCACATAATCTGTTAAATTTTTTTTTTTTTTTTTTTTTTTTTTTTCCCAAGTAGAAGGAAGTGAGATCTTTCTTTTTTCAAGTCATGTTTTTGTTACTGTTTAAGCCATTGTTATTGATAATACCTGACCTAGGGATACAATACAACTAATGGCACACTAAAATAATAATAGCAATAATAGCAATATTAGCAACAATAAAATAATAAAATAATAGCATAATAATAATAACAATAATAATAATAATAAAGAATGTAGTCATACTCAGATTTCTGTTACTGTCAAACTCTTAACAGGTAAAAATAAATAAGTAAATAAATCCAGAAATTTTATTGGGTTTATTTTTTTTTTTTCAAACATATTATTTCAAAACCCTTTGTCGCACTTAGAATCATTTTTTAGAGAATAATCTATTCCAGAAATAGAAATACTTGTGTGAATAAGTGCTTTCCCGTGCAAATAAGGAATTCAGTTTGGCCCTGTGGCAATTTTTTAGAATTAATATCTCTGAGGATTAGTTTATTCCTCACAGTAATTATAAGTTGTATATACAATGGCCCAGATGACTAAGGTAGTGAAACATCATCTTTAAACTTCTACTTAAAATTCAGCAATAGTAATAAATGTTAGAACTAAGAAATATATTTGAGGCTAAATTACAAATATTCAGAATTCACTGACCTTCAGTGCTGTATATTTCACATATTTCACATATTTCACATCAATGGCAGTTTTCTTATAGCTACATATAGAAACATTTATCAGCTCTCAATGCAAGTTTTGCTACTTATTTCTTGATCTGTTGTATCTAAAATATACTCTTGGGAGGAATAGTAGAAGACAATTTGATTTATGTCTTCAGGGGAAGCGGATGTCTGCCATATTCTTCATCCTACCAAATTGCAGAAGGAATACGTTTTATCTGTCTATTGCCTTGACTTTAGACTGTACTTGGAGGTCACACCGAGAGGTGTAAGAATCACAGTATCATAGAATCATTAAGGTTGGAAGAGATCTCCATGATCATCTGGTCCAACCATCCCCCTACCACCAATATCACCCACCAAACCATGTCCCGATGTCCAACCTTTCCTTAAACATCCCCAGGGACGGTGACTCCACCACCTCCCTGGGAAACCAGGTCCAATAAACAGCAGGAACCAATGACTGCTGTGAGTTGGGAGGGAGGGATGCTGGTCTCGTTTTTAGCTCTTAGAGAACCTCTCCCATGTGGAAAATGTCTAATCAGTTGGTCAGAACTTAGAAGCGTATTGCAGTTTCCAGTTGCAGTATATTAGGTATTGCTTAAAATGAAAAGCCGCATGTAGATAGAGCTACTAAGGTATGTTAATGCTGTGCAGACATGTCAAAGTTGGAAGGTAAAATTCAGTAAACAAAGATATGCATGGTTGTATGCATTCAGCATCATTTCTTCTGTGAAGATAACATAAATTGCAGGAGCCTGGATATTTGTAAGAAAGATCTGATATGGGTTTCTTGACTGCAGAGCACCAAACAGCAGCTGAGTAACTTTTGTTTTGTTTGGGAAAAACAATGAGGTGCTTTTGATGAATCGTTAAAAAAAAAAAAAAAATATTACAGGTTTCTTGACAGGCTTATTTCAAAATGTTCAAAATAGTGACTGCTATGTATTTTGGGTGTGTTTGGGTGTGTTTGTGTTATTTCACAGTACGTGTTATTTCAGAGTACGTGTGTTTTTGAGATAGGAGGGGTGGAAAATAGTAAGAACCATTGCTTCTATGTAGAAAAATCTTTTCAAGAAACAGCAGAAGGACTTAAGACATGAAAATGTTTAAAGGAAGTCACAGTTTTGCCCACCTTTTCACTTTTTTTTTTTCTTTTCCTTTTTTTTTTTTTTTTTTTTCTTCTCTTTCCTACTCCTTAGTCCTTCATCTGACATGCAGTTCTTGAATTTGTTAAAGAAAGTTAGAGACACATTTTCAAAAATCTCAGGATGACTTTTGTAGGTATTGGTACATTTAATTCAGTGGATCCAGGAGATCTGAGACCTGCTGAGGAAAAGCCTTCACGATACTTTGATCTGCAGAAGAACTGAGGGAAATAGAGTGAGAGAAGACCTTGACCCAAGGGATTTACACTTACATTTTTGGGACCAACTAAAGAGGTTAGATATTTTCT
>NC_048926.1:7141764-7164874 GCF_011077185.1 Oxyura jamaicensis | reverse complement strand
AGAGACTATTATTTGTTGTGGCTGGTTGATAGTAGAGATGTTATAACACAAACAGTTCATCCCTTTAATGAACAGAAACAATTCACACTGATGGAAGTATGTTAAAGTTCCCTCTCTACAAGTATCTTTCACTTCCAGCAATTAGGAATGTTGAATTGGACTTAAAAAACAGGTAAAACTACTCTGAAATAGGACTTCTGAAAGGCTTCTTTGGAAAACATCTGGAAGAATTTTACAATAAATTTCCTGTTTCTCACCTTAATACTGACATCTGGCTGGAAAACCATTTTATTTTATTTTATTTTATTTTATTTTATTTTATTTTAATTTTATTTTATTTCCCATGGGTGTACCAGGTCAAACTTTTCTGTGCATATTTGGGTTTACAATAATCACATCCAACATCTGCTGCATATCTTAGCTCTCTCTCTGCCATCTCACCTTGCAATGGATTTTGTAGTTTTATTAGAAATATGGTGTACAGAGATAGCAACAACGGATCAACAATGCACTGAGTATGCTTGCAATAGTGTTAGGCATGGCTGTACGGTCTGTGACTCCTCAAATGAAACACCCCTAACACTCATTCAGAGGTGTGGAATCAAGGAACCACTGCAGTGGGCTCTTCCATTTTTAAAGGCTCTTTTAGTTAGTGTGTGCCCAGTGTGCCCCTCAGTTTTTCTCCCCTGATATGCACAGTTTTGAAATACTTCCTGAAAAACACTATTTCACTGAAGGGGAAATAAATAGAAATGTCCCCCAAAGAATACAACTGCAATCTCTACTTATTGTTGCATTTGTAACACAAATAAATAAATTCACAGACAGATAGACAAAGAGGCAAACTGAGTTCTACTACCATATTATGGGCTTGGTAAGTCAAAGTGAAGGTAAATGCCAACCTAGTGTGAATTTTCTCAGCTGCCATTGGTGTAAGAAGGCATTTCTGACAGATTTCTATAATTGTTTAGCTGCTTAACTTGAATTTGAGATAGATAAGTTGGCTATTATTTGTTTCTAAACTAAATAAAAGTTAGAAAGCTAATCTGACACAGTTCAATTAGGTTATTGATTAGGACTATAAGAGACCATAACTAATTAACAAAATAAAATATGTTAGTAACACTTTATCTGTTGTGATTCTGAACCAGTTTAAAAGGAGGCCAGCTCAGCATGCTGTTTCAAGCTGCTTTCATATTCTATTTCTTTACAATATATAGTTTAATAGAATTTAATAAACTCCCATCTGCTTATCTTTAGAGAGAATGTGCCAAAAATGTCAACATGTACCAGGCATTTATTATTATTACTGGTTATTATTACTGGTATCCATTTGTCAATTTAATATATATATATATATATATAAAAGCAACTAAAAAACATCTATGCTTAGTAGAAGCAAGAAAGTCTTCATATATAACATAACTAAAGGTTATATGAAGTTTAATAGGTCTTTTGATGTGGGTATTGGAGGTCATGTTCAGAGCTTAATATGTCACAGAAAGGATCTTGATAAATACTTTTAAAAATACCCCTTCGAAAGTATGTCCGTGGTTAAAATGAACTTACCTAATAAGATGTAAAGTTGGTTCATGGATAATCCTCTTTTTTTTATTATTATTATGTTCTTTTTACTTTTTTTTTTTTTTTCCTAACAATTTATCAATGAACATTATTGATCATGACACAACAGAAGGTTTTTCAACATTTCTTGGTATTTATTGACATAATATGAATCACATTTATCCAAAAAGCGACTACACAGTCAAAAACTGAGTAGTGCTTAACAGTTCATAGAAGGTAGTGTATTCTGCTCTCTCCTGATGAAGTTTATAAGGTATTTAAGTATTTTGAAAACTGAAACATTTGGTTTTACAATATTGTATCCATTGAAGCTGGTAGCAATACAACCCCTCAAAAGAACAAGTCAGCTAATATTATTAACATACCCTCTAGGAGTAAAAGAAAATATATTTTTCAGATTTAAGATATGGCAGATCTCTGGGTGGTTGTCAATGGCTTTTCTTAATAGGAGGCAACATATCTCTGCAGAGTGGTACCTTCTATATTTTAGAAAGCACATCCAGTATCAGGTCTCTTCAAAATAGAAGTCAGTAACATAAGTTTTTGTTGTTGTTGTTGCTCTCTGAGTTACCATTTTATTCCCATTTTTGTGAGCACAAGTTTTTAGTATGTCCCAGCTTCCTCTTCTCTCTATCTATCTATCTGTCTGTCCATCTTCAAAACTATTGTGTGCCACTGCAAAAAAAAAGAAGAAGAAAAAAAAAAAAAAAAAAAAGAGTTGATATATTCTAATAAATGATTTGAATAGGTTCAATTTCTGTTTTAGATAATAAATGTAAGCATTATTTTATGAAAACAAAGCTTTGGAATTTACTTTCATTGCAAATTGAGATGAAGGAGAAGGGAGGAATGGAGGGAGGAAGGGAATGAAAGATAGAGGAAGGTAGGTAAGGAGGGAGGGAGGGAAGGAAGGAGAGAGGGAGAGAGGAAAGGGACATGAACATGTACAACCTTAGAAAAACTAGTCTTCCCTTAACTCAAAAGAAAAAAAAAAAAAAAAAAAAAAGAGACAAACACCCATCTAACACCCTTGACACCATCCCTCTCCCCCCAGTAAACCACAGTATTTTTCTACTGTCAGGTTTCTTTTGTTACTACATACAGCCACCACAAAGCAGGGAAAATACAAACATCATGAACAGAACCGCCAAATCTAGTTTTCTTAAACTCTTTGTAGTGGTTGGTATATCAAGTATAAAAAAGAGTTTTATTAGTGAACACAGAATCACAGAATCATAGAATAGTTTGGATTGGAAAGGACCTTAAAGATCATCTAATTTCAATCTCCCTGACATGGGCTCCTTTATCAAGCTCCTTTATTCAAATTTAAAATATTTCAATTGAGAGTCCCCTAGCCATGATCTTAGCATGCAAGGCACACACAAACTTGACAAAGGAAATTATTGGAGACAATGTCCCACTGTAATTAAAACAGTGGAAGGGCAGAACACAGAAACTCTCCCACCCACCACTCACCCTTCCCATCCTAATGCAAGTAGAAATACATGCTTTGTAGACCACAAATACCCAGGCTGATTAATTACATGGTTACGCAATGTTACTCATGCATTCCTCCTGAAATGTCAAAAGGATTAGGAGTGCCACATCTTTCCTCCCAAACTCTAATCTTAAGGAGCCCTGCTGCAATGAAAACAGTGCAATTACTTTCGTACACTGTCAATTTTACAATAGGTGGAAAAAAAGAGCTTTACTAACAGCAAATAATTATACCACCACTTAATGATTGATTTAACATAGAAAACCCATCTAATTGCTTTTGTCATTACAATCTACAGTGCTAACACTCTTACAATGCTGCCTTAGTGGTTCGACATTACATTAGCATTAAGAATAATGCTAATATAAAACATAGCTTAACTTTTTATATTGTTAATCTGCATCGATGCGCTATACACTCAGTGTATTATGAGGCCTATTAGTGTAGCAAACGTTTGGGTGGTACAATTCGATCTTGAAGCATCAAGACAGTTACTAGTCCAGCATATTATACATTTGAATGATGAACTTCCACAGCACACAAAGGAAGGGGTTATATAATTTGAATTTGCAAAATAAAACAAAACACAACTTGAGACATTGTCAAGGGGCAACACTTACTTCAAGACACAATTCAATTTATTCAATTTTTTCAGGCCATGTCTACTTTTAAAATGGCCTCATGTAGATGACTCATCTTGTAGCTTCGAGATGGAGATGGGCCTGTTTCCCCTATTATTTATATACACAAAATATTAATATTTTATTGGGCTCGGAAAGTTTTTTGTTTGTTTGTTTTTGTTTTTGTTTTTGTTTTAAAGAATGCAGGAGAACCTCATTTTATGTTACAAGATTTTGGAACAGTGTTTTTTTTTTCCATTTTAATTCACAGTGCTAGGCTAGTTACTGTATAAATATTGTAAGAAGCAGTACTTGCTTAGAACAGCTAAACATATAAATAAAATAATAGGCTTAGGATGAGCAGAAAAATAAATAAATAAATAAATAAAGGAAAAAAGAAGAAAGAGAAAACAAGAAAAAGAAATAAAAGAAAAAAAAAAAAAAAAAATAAAAGATAAAAAAAAAGGAAAAAAAAAAAAAAAAAAAAAAAAAAAAAAAAAAAAGGAATGTTCTTACCTTTGTCTTGCAGATATCATTGTACTTGAAGTGCTCAATTAAGTTGTAGACCCCAGACTTTAAGAACTACTAAATTAATTCTGGCAAAAGAAATCTGACAGCATCACAGATGTTTCCATGAATTCCAGGTTTGAGTCAAGACTGCCATATAAAACAATATGATTTCAAAATTCAGGAAATGATTGTCTTGAATGTTCACATATTTGATGTAAGGTCAGAGAGGATTGTAGTTTTTCATTCATCTCTAATACGAAAGAAATGGACATAACCGGCATTGCAACAGAGTTAAAGAAATGCAGTATGAAATTGTACACTAGAATATCCCATCAGAGAGGGTTGTAAATTCTGCAGTACCCATTACTCAGTCAGAGTGCTATTCTGTACATGGACTAAGAGTGAACGTGTAAAATCATTAGAGTTTATATCTCAGGCTGGCTGTAAGCCTTGGCCTATTTCTTCAGAAGTGTCACTACTTCCTGTTTAACATATCGACCTGCCTATTTGGCATTTGACAGCACTATTGAATTTTTGCTAAATTTTATGCTTCAGGAAGGGCATAAAGTAAAAGGTTTTCCCCTGGGCTACCCATTCCACAGCCTCAAATTTACTATGAACTTCAAAAACACTTTGTAATCCCATGTAAATATGTTATTTCCCATTTTCTTTTGGAGGCAGCCTTTCTTTTATTTATTAAAAAAAAAAAAAAAAAAGTAAAAAGAAGTAACAATGAAATAAATAAAAAGTTTCCATTGACTCTACAGAAGTTGTCTGGAAATGATCAAGAGTGTTTCCAAAGCACAAGTAAATAAATGCCTCCTTTGCTCTTTCTTCCCATATTTTATTGGCTGGTTTAGGTGGATCTCAGCACATTAAGTTGTCTTTGATGACCATTCCAGGAACTACTTTCCTGGTATGTAGTTCCTCTACACCATCATGAAACCCAGTCTCTAGGCTGGGACCACAGGTTCCAATAGGAGGCAAAGGACCTGAAAAAGGAACTGAAAAAAGAAACATCCACATTCTTTTGTAGGTATAAGGAGAGATTTAGAAAAGCCTTCTGGCTCTTAATTCCCATCACAGTGTGAATTACAAATGAAATTAGGATTTCTTCAAAAAGTACATGTCATGACACTTAGTGCAACAGTACAGAAAAATTAGGTGCCTGGAGTTCACAGCAAGCAAACTGCCATCTAAATACAGGAAAACTTAGCATACAGCATACAGGAAAACTTAGACCTGCAAGGCTCATAAACATATAAACATCACAAAACCAAGCCAAAGCTAGTTGGCAAGATAGCTCTGAAAAAAAATAAAAATAAAATAAAATAAATAAAATAAAATAAATAATAATAATAAAGCCTGGCCTAGATTTGTACTACAATTCAGTTGTGCAGACATTTTCTTCTGTAAAACAGAATCTCAGAATCTTGTCCTCAGTTCAGATATCTAAGGCATTAACTAGGGCAGAGGTTTTTCTTTTGAAACATGATAATAGGAGGGAGATTTAGAAGATGGACTGATGGAGGGAGGGAGTATGTGTGAGTATGTGTTGAAGGCACCTGGCCATGGCTTTAATATGCCTCGGGATCACTTATGAGAAAAAATGCTATGCACTGAAATGCATTGTAATTCTGATTGTCCTCACTGGCCATATGGCAGAGAAGGTTGTTGAGAGAAGACATGTCTTAAGGGCTTCATCGGAGTCTCAAAACAGCATTGTTTATAGTCTAAGGATCCATTTCTTCCCCCTCCTGCTACTCTGTTTCATAGCTTTAAGATACAGTAATTCTAGGTTCCATTTCACAGGAGACAATTAGATTTACCAATATTTAATTTTAAAGCACAGAGTGTTCATGACTGCAATAACTTCAGTGAAGGGACGGGGACACCCAGAGCTCATAATTCAACTAGAATTTAACATTCTAAAACTTTCCAGCTGCTGAGCCCATTCTTTCCAACCCCCCCTTCATTTTTTCTCTTTGTCACTTTGCTCTGCCAGTGTTCAGTGTTACTATTTTTTTTTTTTTTTTTTTCAATTACTCTCAGATTTTCATCCATCATACTACAAATGCCTTTAAAGTTTCTTTCCTTTTTTTCTTTTTCTTGCCTAATAGGTCATGAGTTGTGAAGCAAGTCTGTGCTTTCCTATTTTTTTTTTTCTTTTTTTTTTTTTTTTTTTTTTTTTCTTACTGCCTTGCATAGATTTATCTGGGGAGAAAAGGAGTGTCTTTTTATTAAAAAGAGTGAATGACTGAGCAGAGTATGGCTTGCAATTGCTACAGTGACATGTTTCATCCCACAGTAGGGATAAGCTAGTATATTTAATCAGCTACTTCAGCTCAGGTGCAGGATATAACCTATTAAGTTGAGGAAATCCTACCACACAGGATATCCATCTGCCTTCTAAGGAATCAGTAAAATCCACTAAATAGTTCATTATTGCACATTTTTACCAGTCCTGAGGACACTTTTTTTTTTTTTTTTTTTTTTTGACTCTTAATAAATTAAAGAGTTTCTTTACTATCTCTAAGATCGTAGTTTCACTCTCAAGTTCATATCAGGAATGCATATTTTAGGTCAAAGTAGTCCTTTTAATGTTAAAGAGAAAATTTGAATTACATTACTAACTAGCAGGATAATAATATTTTATTTTAAGCAATAGTTGTAAACACTTCTGGAGTCTCTTTCTCAAAAGAGAATAAGTTTAAATTAATCTCCTTTGACTTTCTTTTATTCTTGAATGTCCTATTAGATATGGAATCAAGAATGAAGATGTACTGATCCACATAATTGGATAAGAATATGACTAAAGTCAGTTCAGGGATCAAAGAAGTTCACAATAAATACAAAGTTAGCATATGGGATAACCATAGCAGGAGCTGGTAAAAGACAAGCATGTAAGTGGCAGGAAGAACACTGAAGATCTGTCTTCAGACAGAAATCCTGAGCACAAAGAAGAACAACTGCAAAATTATTTTGTCTCCTCACACTATGGTGGTAGATCTCCTAGGTCAATTATCAGCTGTCTGGGTTTATCTACTGATCTACTGGCATCCTGGTCTAGTGGTTGGCACCCCTGCCCATGGCAGGGGTGTTGAAACTAGAATATCTTTAAGGTCCCTTCCAACACAAACCATTCTGGGAATCTATGATCAGACTGTTGCAGTGCTGTTGGGTTTGGATGAGGCATCTGAGCCAATTTCACATGTTGTGACCCTCACAGAGGTCACACCTTGCACTTGCTTCTCCTCCCATATGGTGCTTCTCTGTGTAGTGCCAGACCTACTGTTTCTCACCCTTTTATTAGGCAGTTTAATTTTTGAGTCTGAAATTGTTATTTATGGTTGCTTAATTTTCTGCAGAATTTTTATTCTGAACTCTCCTACTGAATAGTTAGGTAAACATTACAGTTGACACAAGAACAGAAGCGATAGGAAGGTAAAAAAGGAAGTAAAACAGAACCAACAATTTTGCCAACACTGTGTTAGGCTGTCTCATCTCATCCGGTATTATCTAAGTGCACATTTAAATACCAGAAAGTTGACTATATTCAACTCAAAGTCTCGTAGTTCAGGCAGAGTTTGCCAAAAGCTAAGAATAATCAGATGGCTGTCACTCAGAACACAGTCCTTGTGTAGCTTGCTCATTTTATTTCCATACAGATTTGAAATGTTAGTTACTTGCATTGATATTACCTGGTCCAGTGGGCCAGATAAGCTTGATGAAATTCTCCCCTGTGTTCAGTTACATATTAGGCAAATGAGAGATTACTCAGATGATCTATACAGCTTTATTAGACCAGTCCTTGCACAGACTTAATATAAAGTGTTACTCACAAGGTCCACATCTCTCCAAAGGGAAGTTAAGGAGTGCAATGCAACATCTCCATTAATTTCCCAAATCTCTAGGGACAGATTCACCAGGGAACTAAAGACTGCTCCACAAAATGCACATATTCCTACACCTTGCAGCATGGACCCAGCTGTGTGCATTCTCTCTCACTAACATCGGGACTCCAACAAAATTTGTTCTCATCCACAACTTTGTGCTTTAGGATTTCATCCTTATCAACAGGAATCAGCAAAATACTGAAAGTCTTCCTCTGTCATTGCTGTTAAGGAAGGTAGAGAAGAAAATACACCACACAGGTGGCTGCTTCATCTCAAAGGATTCAACCTCCTCACCATTAAACAGGCTTTAGGACACAAACCGGGTCACAAGTTTTAAGTTGTCTTTCTATAAGACAATATTTTATATATATGAGAATACCAGACTCTAGTGACGTTAACATGGTATTCATACAGCAGCCAGGACTCCCCCAGGTCTATCTATTCCAGTAAATTAAATGATTCCCAGAAGTCTTCTCTGTCATTGAGGCCACCATTTAAACTTGGTCATCCCTCCCAAACCAGCTGCTGAGAGTGTTTTTGACCATGTTAACTCCAAACACAAATTTGTTAATTTCAGGGGACAATGACAGTAGGCATAGGGCAATATCTTTCAGGGATGCATACAAGTCTTTAGAATAATAGATCTTACTGTTCCAAAGTCCTGGTGTATCCTTTACCAGTGTGAGAATAAGTATTCACTATTCCTACTATAAATGTGTAAATGGGAGAAAGAGCTCTCATGACTAAATTATCTTCAATTTGCCCTCCAAAGGTATTTAACACTCTCAGGTACAGACTTCAATTAGCTCTCTACAGTAGGCAGTGTAAATAACCTTATCTGCATAGTAGTTCCCTAATATAAATGGCAATACCTCTACTATTGAAACTGAACAAGAGGTCAAGAAACTCAGCTCTCAAGGCAATAAATCAGTGCCAGTGGTAAAATAAATATGGGAAAAAATCTGGAATCTAGTAAGACTTAATTAAATAATGCTTATAAGGGGTATTAATGAAAGGTGATAAATACATTATATATATATATTATTCTGCAATAAGCTCTACCATACCATCACGAAAGGGTATCAAAATTTGGAATAAGCTTTGATGAAGACTACTCATAACTCTCAGATGAAGTTCATGCAGTCGTGTATTACTAAAGTTGAATGCTCTTTTTTTTTTTTTTTGAATTTTTTTTTAATGCTCATTAGTAGTTATTTTAAAGAATATTTTTTCTCCTTTAAAGAAGATGAAGTCTTCTTTGCATAGAAATGAACCATGGATGATTTCCAAGGGAATGAATGAGTCTTTTTCTTAACATGCTTCAATAAATAACCTGGGCTAGAATATTCAAAAGAGACCTGATCAGAAAGACAATTCAGTGGCAATGTTTTTTTGTTTTGTTTTGTTTTGTTTTGTTTTTATGTGAATTCAGGCTAGTTATTTGTTGTGAAGGAAGAGAAATTCATACCTTTTCTAGATAAACCTAGCAGCTCAGAAATGCCCTGGGGCAAATAGAGAAAAATGTTTAACCTCAGGGCATGTCAGTGCAGCAGTTAGGCAGTAGTAAGACTCCTTACGTAGGTATGTTGTTTTGATAAGCTCATTACCTACATGAGATTTTTTTCATTGAGATCCTAGAGGAGTAAGGGAAAAAGTTTGGAATAAAGAAAATAAAATCCCTCTCTTGCCCCTGAAATTAGTGCATTGCATATGCATATGTCTTTGGTATAATTCTTCACAGATTAACTGAGAACAGCCAGGATTTTGATTTGTCTTATTTAGTCAAATAAATATATGTATATATCATTGCTATCAGTTTTCTCCAGATGGTTTTGAAAAACCCAAAAAAGTGAGAAAGTTTTCTGTCAAAAATACTTCAGTCCTTGGAGTAAAAATGCCAAAATATAGAATCTGGGGCAATTTTACTAATCCAACACTGAACAGCGTGACCAAAATTGTTTTATAGTGTACCACATACTTCTTGCTCACATCATTCCTGACTTGTACTCTTTTCTGTTAGTCAAGTTCACCTTGATGAACAAAGTATGTCCTGATATTAGGGAATACCTGGTGATATTGACAAATGCCCACCAGAGCCCAGAATGAGGTGGAACCACCCAACTCATTTTCATCTATGACCTACTGGTATACTAAGCATTAATTTGAATGGAGGTCTTGGAAATACAGTAACTTGCTCATTACTTTCTGTTCTCTGTCACATCTATTCTGCGACCTACTGCCTCTATTCTTCTGTTTTACTCTTGGACCAGCTGCTGCTAACTATTATATTTTTCCCTATAACTCTTTTCACAGAAAGCTATAATAGGCAGTTATTCTGAGCACTGTATGATCTAAGGAAGTCTTGGGAAAGAAAGAAAGACAGACTTGTAGTATAGTATTGAGGGAGGTTACAGAACAGAAAATAAAGTAACATCTGCATTCCCAGGTATATGTTAAATTTGATTTGATGCAGACTTTTCAAGCTAAGTTATCTGACCTGTCTTACACAGGAGGAGTTACATAAAGTCCCTTATGGACTTAAAAATTATGAATCTATATCAATAATGGAAAATACATATTAGGAGACTTTCTAGGATTCACGGCATGGTTAATTTAAGAATATCTTATCCAGGTACCCATTTAACAACAAAAGGGTTATAACCAAAAATCTTAAAAATGCCTTAATATATTTTAAAAGTAAACAATGTCATTTGCAATGATTCATTTATTTTCAGAAAGCATTTGATTTTTTTCAGTTTTCATTATTATTATTATTACTATTATTATTATTACTATGAATTATGATTAAAAAGGGGGTCAGAGGATGATTTTAAAGTCTTCTTGGAAAGATAACCTTTAGTTCCTTGGTAAAAGGTCTTGTCAAGGAGTCTCCTGTCAAACACCCATTCTTTTTGTGCCCAGGGAACATCAGCACATAAAGAAACGATTGCTAAGAAATCACTCCTTTACTTTTACTTCCCTGCTTAGAGATATCTGTAATTTATTTGAATTACAAGTAATGGCTGGACTGAGCAGTATGTCCTTCAGATGTAACCTTAGTAGATACTTAGTTCGTAATTATTTTTGACCAAAGCAGAGTGTATCAAATGCCCTTTTCCACTCCAATCTAGCTTAAAAAGTGTCTAAATAAACAGTTCTAACAACGTGAACCATGATGATTTGGGACAGGGAAGCCTGAGGTCTCTGGATGACTGAAAGAGGGGTTCCTGCAGGCAGCGTGAGAGGTTTCACAGGGCAAAAACATGAGGGAGAAGAACAATGTCCTTCACTTCCTGCTACCTGAGCACAGAAATCAGGTAAGAGAGCAGGACAAAGGGACAGCTTGTCCCCAGTGGTTAAATAAATGATTTTTTATTTTTATATTTTTCACCAAGGTCGGTCTGTCTCAGGCAGTTAAGACTCTAGGACTGAATAATCTTTCCAGACAGAGTCACAACTCTCATTATGTGTTCTATTTCCATTTCCAGTCCCACTCTGCATAGATTCAGCCTCCTGCTAACACAGGACAGTGAAATGCCTTTGGTGAAAAGGAAAATTAAATGAAGGGCAGCTCAGGCATAAGTCCCCTTTCTCAACCTCTCCACGCCCAATGTAGAGTGATATGCTGTTTGCATAATCTTCTCTCCCTCAGGAGTGAGATGTGCATAGATGTGTGTTTGCAGGAAGCAGTGCGCTCAGGTAAAGTAGCTTGTTCAGACAAGATGTCCTGTGTATCTTGGGCAGGTGCTGCCTTGAAGAATCTCTACTGCTGACCACAAAGCTTAACGGGTCTCAAAGAGACAATTACACTTTGATCTGTGTTTCACCCCAAGGCTCCTGCCTCATGCATTCACTACTTTGTTTCAAGGTTTCAGTGAAGAGTGAGGCATTAGGTCTGCAGTCAAAGAAGAGAAAAGGAAAAAAATAAAATAAAAAATTAAAACACACACACACACAAAGAGCAAACAAGCAAACAAAAAACTGGGGACAGATTGCTTTATGGTCCAGTTACCAGGGAGAGCGAAAATATGAGCTAGTCCACCCCAGCTGGCCAGGGACCAGGCCTCATGCCCTGGCATAGGTCACTAAGTCAATAAAAGAATATTCTTTATCTCCTCCTCTGTTTGTCTTGTTCAAGGCTATGATTTTGTTGCCTGTATCAATCTGCTGCCTTTCTCACCTACCTGCTTTGCTTGCAGGTAAACCTGCCTGTTTTGTTTTCCCACATAAAAGATACTCTGTGATGTGAATAGGAAATATTCTTCTATAGGGGGATGATTTATTATGGGTATATATTATAGAATTCTACAGTATAGTATATTTTATCCTGGAATACTCTTCATATCTTTAAACCTGAACTGTAGCTAGACTGTCAAACTGAACAACTGAACTCATGAACTCATGAATATTCAGCCTCCTATATGAATGACCCTTAATCGCCTTTTTTTTTTTTTTTTTTTTTTTTTTTTTTCCAACATTCTCAAGAAAGCCCCTTCACAAGTGCAGAAAGTCAATAGTCAAGATAGGAGTCTTGTGGGGACTGGAAAACAAATTGTAATTGAGAAGAAACTGATATATCCAGAGTACTAAATGGGAGAAAATATCACGTGTCTCCTCAGGTTTCCCATCTGGAATTTTGCAACTTCTGTTTTCTTGGGAAGATATCAGGAACTCTGTTGGTTATATAAAGAGATATGGAGGCAGCCTATTACCCTCTCTTGCTGTCTCATTACCTGAAAAGAGAACCTACTGTCTTATATCCTTGGGCAAGTCCTTACTTTGGAAAGGAGTCAAGACTACCCATAAATCAGCTGATGATATAAAAACACCTCTTATAATTTCCTCTTTAGGCTAGACATCAGGAAGTTTTTCACTGGTGGTCACACACTGGAACAGGCTCCCCAGGGAAACAGTCACTGCACCAAGCCTGTTGGAATTTAAGTGGTGTTTGGACTGTGCACTTAGTGACATGGTCTAAATTTTTGAGTAGACCTGTGTGGTGTCAGAAGTTGGACTCGATGATCCTTATGGGTCCCTTCCAACTCGTGATATTCTATGATTCTATGATTCTCTTTATAATCTTATTTGCATTTCCTTGTCCCCCCTCCACCTTAACGACATACACTGTCACGCATACACACAAGTTTGTTTAAAATGACGAAGAGGACAACTGGAATACTGAATACAGTAAGCCTGAATGCAGTTATAGCTGTTCCCCTCTCCAGCACCTTCCTATCAGCACCTAACTCAGACTCACGATCCACAGCTGCAAACCTGTATTCAAAATACATTGCCCAGTGTCACTTACACTGAAATCAGATTTTTTTTTTTTTTTTTTTTTCCCTGATATATCTACCCTGGGATGAATCTCACTGGGCCCCACAGACTTATGTGCATCCTCGTGGAGCAGCAAATCCTGCACAAGTTTGGAATTGTCCAGGAGTTTATCATTCCCAGAGTCAAAGTCATCAGCTCATGGTTCCAGGGGTCCCAGGGCCTATCACAGGTATTAAGGGTAGAGGTGAAGAAGCCATTAAAAACATCTCTGTGTCTCTGACCCTCCTTTTGCTGTTAACATATTATTTTTTTATTATTATTTTTATTTTGTCTCCTATAGTATTGGCCAACTTGAACACTCTTTGAGCTTTGGCTGCATGAATTATCTGCCTACAATAGTGATCAGCATCTCTGTAGGCCTCCCATGTTGCTTGACCTCACTTCCAGTGTCCATATACTTTCTGCCTAAGCTCTATAAGAAGATCCCTGCTCAGCCCAGACAGCCTTCTGTCCTGCTTGCTTGACTTCTGACACTTTGGAATTGCCTGTTCCTGGGATCTTAAGAGGTGGTACTTTAAAAGTAACAAGCACTGATGGACATCAACAGCTTCAAAAGCAGAATCTCAGAGGACTTTACTAACTAGTTCCCCAAGCAGCCTGAAGTCTGCTCTTTCCATTTCCAGGGTTGAAGTTTTGATGGCAGTATTTCTTCTAGAATCCAAAAATTCTTGACTACTTCGTATTCACTATGGTCAAGACAGCTGCCAATCAGCACTTCATCCATGACACCCTCTCTGCTTACAGGCAATAAATCTAGGATCACACTGTCTCTCAGATTTTGGCATGCCATCCCATAGTTTACCACTAGAGAACCTGTTTTCATCCACATATTTATCTGGGTCTGCTTGTTTCTTTCAGTACTGTTCCCTGCTACTGGAAACATAGAATAAAACACTATCTGTGCTCCTGATCATTTAACCAATTTTCCCAAGGCCCAGAAGTCTCTTTTGATTGCCCTTGATCTGTTCTTTGCTACTTCATTGCTGCCTACTTGAAAAAAAACTAAAATGGATAATAATCTGAGGGCTGTACAAAGATAGTGAGTTTTCTAGTAGTGAATTTAGCCTGGCATATCGGCCCTCTGTCATCTTCAGAAGGAAGTTACTGATGACAATAACTCTTTTTTTTTTTTTTTTTTTTTTTTTTTTCTTTTTTTTTTTCTTTTTTTTTTTCCTTGACAAAGGTGTGGCTATGATATTGGGAGTAGGCTGACTTGTCCTAGGTGACACCTCTAACCTGGATGGGTTGGAAGGCATACAATGGGGCATCACCACAGATCAAAGAGGTCAGCAGACTTCCAAAATCATCCTCTCCCTTATGTCTTACCTTCTTCCTTATGCAAGACTATTGCCAAAATTGTGCTGATTCACAAAACAGAATTTTATATCTCCCCATCTTCCTCTCAATACCTTTTTAATGGACTATGATGATAGTGAAATCTGTTTATTTTAATGAGAAAGGTCTTCATTAATATGGAGAAATAAAATAAAGATCAAGAAGAGGAGTGAGGACATTAAAATCCAATTTGTAAATTCCTATTACGATAAAAAAATGTTTCACTATAAATGCAACAGTGATTTCTTAGATCTAAGACTGTACATCAGGATCCTCCAGAACAAGATCTTCTCTCCAAAAGAGAATAGTGGAAGACATTTACA
Source organism: Oxyura jamaicensis (assembly GCF_011077185.1). Taxonomy (NCBI): domain Eukaryota; kingdom Metazoa; phylum Chordata; class Aves; order Anseriformes; family Anatidae; genus Oxyura; species Oxyura jamaicensis. The sequence goes on along the minus strand of NC_048926.1, from coordinate 7,149,771 downwards.
GGTAGAATAAAACAGACAAAACAAGTATGACATGATTTTTCCTATGATACATTCCTCCTGCTTCTGGAAGTTTTTGATGTTGGCACTTCCTGAACTGAAACTAGCATCCATTGCACAATATTTAATAGCCTCCCATGAATCAATTCTTTCTGGATTTGTCTTCTGTCTTTTTAAATCTACTTGGGGACTCAAAAGCATCCTGTGGTAATGAGTAACTCAGTTTAATTGTGTGTTGCATGAAAACGAACTTAATTTTCTGTTGTTTCAGATCTATTGTCCAAGAATCTCTTGGACAAAACACCCCCTGACTGCTGTATTTTAAGAAATACTGATGTAGTATTCCCTTTCCTTTTTTCCATTCTGCACATGACTTTATAGGCCTCTGTGAGAAATCCGACATGGTCATTGTCTTCCCAAGTTTCAGAGTTTGACTATTTAGTTTTTTCCTGCATGGTACCCATCTGCAAACACAGATCATCTTAGTCACCTTTTCCAGTACGTTTTTCTGACAAAATATGTCATCTTTTAGAGAGAACTGAGAACCGCAAACAATAATCAAAGTATGTCTGAACCACAAATATATTGTAATATAATGATTTTTCAGTTTTGTATCCTCTTCCTTTCCTAAAAATTCTTGACTTTGTCTTTGCCTTCTTGACCATGCATGAGCAATGAGATAAAACTTGCAGACGGATACCCACATTGCCTCTCAGATACTCTTCCTCTGTGATAACATGTAATTTAGAGGTCATCACTGTGAATGCATAATTAGGATTGAATTTTGCTCCTGCACATTGCTTTGCTTTTACATACTTAATTTAATTTGCCATTTTCTTGCCCCTTCACTCAGAAGTGTTTTGGTTTTTCTCAAACCATGCACAGTTTGCTTTAGTCTTGGTGACTAAACAGAATAATTTAGTGGAGGCAAGCTATTTAGGAATCTACCTTTGTCTCCCTTTCATTTAATTAGCTATTAATCCACAGGAGGAGGTTCCTTTTTATCCACTGTAAGACATTGAATGGTAAAAAAGATTGGGAATAAATAAATAAATAAGTAAATGCCGCTAAGGAATTATATTTATGAGAATTTAATTGATTGTCTTGATTTTGCAATTCCCTGCAAGACAGTGGGGTCTGTAGTTGGCTATGTTTAGATCTATGATGTTAAATACTTTGATTACTGATCTGGAAATCATAAGAAGAAAAAAACTAAGATAGGTGTTATTCCTCAGACAATATTTAATTATATTCTAAAACACACACTTCTTCCAGGACTGCTATATTGTGACTCAGTTTCCTCATTTCTAATCAGGGGCATACGATCACTGTAGACACTAGTATTTAAACACATGTTTTCTACATTTTTCAGTCCAGAGTCTGCACAAATTTGTGCAATTGCAGGAAAGTTTTGTCCCTGTGAGCAGTGGCACAAACCCTCAAGATAAGTAATGGTTGAGGCAGATGCTTCAGTGGATCTATCATAATCACTCAAATGTTCTCTATGGATAAACAGAGGACTTCAGTCCCTGGGGTTTTAATCTGACACCTTTCATAGACCACTAAAAGAATTCATTTAAAATTAAAAAACAATACACAGCTGTTTTCAATGGATAAGTCATGCCATTTGCATGAGGATAATGGATAATCAATATACAATAGTGACACAAATTAAACGTGGATTAAACAGTTACTGTTCCACAGCTATGTTCCATGCGATTTTTCCAGATATTGTATGACAGCCCTATATTCTCTGCTTTTAGAACAATGAATTTTCTTCTTTTCCAAGATGCTGCCTCTTTAATAATTAAACTGGTACAAAATAAACAAATGAAATAGCTTATTTCCCCTGCTTATCTACCACATCACAGGCCACCTTTTGAAGAGTGGTAGAGATTATAGAGGGAAAGTGTTCCTTCTTTTTAACACTTGCAGTCCTCAGCCATTCTTTGTGCAAGAGATTATGGGGATGGGTCCATAATGATAAGGTAGGATGAGTTTTACCTAATTTTAACATTCCAAAAGCTATCATATTTCGTATAGGCTTTCTCTGTAGTTAACAGGGAGATACAGACACTCATCCTAAAAACAGGACACAAGGCATACAGGATGAATCATTCCTTGGAGACATCTGTCTCAGTACTGTGGGAAGCTAAGACAAACTGCTTAGAATATATGTCCAGATTCTGGTAGCTACAATTACATTAAATGAATCTTGATCTTATTTATTTTATAAGATTCATCTAGTAATATTCAGATTTTTTAAAGCTTGTTTTAAATCTCATTACAATGTTAATTAAGTACTTTCACATTTTTGATGTATTTAATTTTACAAGATTTAGCCAACATTAGGAAACACAGTTATTCTAATGTAAAAAAGAAAAACTGAGTAGTTTATCAAGTTACACAGAATTTCTTTATTTGAAGCAGACATTCTGGACTTCTAACATCTTAAACATAGATCTTCATTCTCTTTAAGCTTCAGTGGGATTTTGGCATTGAGCTCCTACAGTCTCCTTTAAGGAATTATATTTTGGTGGCCAAAATTTCATTTAAGCTTCAGTGACAGGGAATATATGAATGAGACAGCTGAAGAAAAAGTTATGCCCAGGACCAAAGGTGAAATTTAGACTCTGAATATAGTTCTTAATCATTTCAGATAAATCAACCAAAAACCGTAATTAATAACACAAAGTAATAATGAACTTCTGTCTAACATACACTACTTAACTAACCTCAGTTCAAATCATTGACCTAGAAGTATTAAACTCCCTTTCCTATTACTAATCAGATGAGAGAGACATCCGATGTTCAGCAAAATGATCTTTTTTTTTTTTTTTTTTTTTTTTTTTTTTTTTCCATTCGTTTCACTAAGACAAATTAAGCTCTTCTGTCTGTATGATACTTTTTCAAAGGCAGGAACAATGGGAAACATAACTTCTTTTATTTGAGAAAACATTTGTTGAAAGAAAGAAAGGTGGAGAGTTAAAAATATGAATTATTTTAGTCATAGTTAAATTCTAAAGAAATTTTCATCTCTTTGACATTTTCATGTTCATCTCCATTTTGGAAAAGAAAATATGGGCAATTTCCATTCTCTTTTCACTTAACAGGTGTCATTTTTTCTTTCAACAGAGAAGATTTCTGGCAAAGGAAAAGTGAGCAATGTACTTATTGTGTTGGTAGGTCTGTGAGTTCAAGGCTCACCCTTCAGCCAGCGTGAAAAGCATTCCACTCATCCCGGCTACATGTGACTACTTGAACATCAGCATTTGCAATAAAAGTACAGCCAAATATCCTTGTTACTCAAGACTAACCTCAGACTTGACATTAGATTTTAGAAACTGTTTTGTATTAGCTATGCTTCTTCTTAAAGTCCATGGTAAAGTTCACACAGACCTCACATGGAATAGAGGAAGGTCTATTCTGTGCACTTCCAAATAGCCCACCAGAAGTCTTTAAAATGCATACTGTATCTTAGCTCTCCTGTTTGCTTGTTTGATCTACGCTGTAATGGAAATGGTTTCATCTGCAATGCTACTAGCCATCTGAGCTGTTCACCATTCCCAAAGAATTTTGCTTTCAAGCTGGCTGCAAACTGATATTGCCTTTTTGTAATATTTTTATCTGGGTGTTTGCTGGCAGGGATGGAGAGAAATGCCAGTTATATAAGTGAGAAAACCTGTTTTACAAGTGAAAATAATGTCTACAATCTGGAAGATTTAAATGAGTCAGACGTTAGGATACACATTTAAACTAAAACTCTGATGATATATTTGAATCCAGCAAATGCTTGCACATGCACGTAATCCTTGGGTAATCAGTGAAATGCTCACATGACTCAAGCTATTCACAGGTATGAGACTTTGCATGACTGCTCCCTCAAGTGGGAATATTCAAATTTCTGCAAGTGAAGTACTAAGCACAGGTTCTCACTGAGGGTCACTTACTATCTGCTGCAAAACCAATTGTATGAAATATCTTGCACAGCACTCACCGTCAGTTAAGCAAAACTGCACTGCAGTGGATTAGGAGTGGCTGAATACCAAGGTCTTATACTAAGCATCAGCAAGAATTTCAGCTGCTTCGAAACTCAGAGAGTTCATAACATCTATTAATATATGGCTTTAAAAATAATAAAATGGCTCCTGAAAGGAGCAAGATTTTGATTTTATTTATTTTTAATGATGGCTGGATGTAAAAGCAAGCTAATTACAAATATTTAGAGCAGAAAAACATCTGCAAGTTATTTTTTTTTTTTTTTCATCTTAACTCTCACCATTTGCTAGTACAGAAATGATATGTTATACATGTTGCACTTTCTCTCAGTATGATAGCAACTAAAGTGGCTTAAAATTGGATTCATTTATAAAGCTGGACACCATTAATATCACCCCCTGCATGACAGTAATTCATTTCATTCTGGTTTGTCTGCACAGCAGTAGGGGCTCTAGTCCTTGTATTCAGATCACAATCCTAATTAAGTATTCATTACAAAATATATATATATATATATATATATATATATATATTCATTTAAGACAGAATATCAAACATTCATGTCTGGTATTAAACTTGTTTACCATTCGACTATTGTTTTACTGATAAATACTTCCATACATGGCAGCAAAAAATCTTCAGGGTCAGAAATAGGCTGGGTTGAAACTCGACTCTCAAGTACAAATTTCGTGTAACTTTTTGGAAGTAGTTAGTGCTTTAGCACTGCATCTTTACATCAGTATCAACCCCCGTGATTTCAGGTGGGGTAGTAAACTCGGTGAGATTCTTCATTCTACTTTCCATTGGAATATATGTGAAATTTCACGAGAACAACCCTATTAGAGTTTTGTAGTATCAAATAAAACTCTATGGCTAATATTTAGATTTAGTTTGATTTCAGTCTTGAGCTCACAAGCACCAAGCTACATTTCTAATTTAGTTAATAAATTCCCCAAATCAAGCAGTCTGAGGATTTTTTATTATTTTTATTTTTATTTTGAGTCAGAGTTGGAATACTAATTTCTGAGCACTGTATAACATAAGATTTGAAACATATTCTGCTCAAAACAACTTGCACTGACAGAGTAAGAGATGGCATAAATCTGCTGCTCTTCTTCTCTCATACCTGTCTGAACCTAATTCTGCCCCAGACCCTTAGGAGTTCTTCATCCCAGCTCCAGAGGCCAGGAGAACATTAACAGTCTCCTCTCTGCTATACTTGGCTTTCCCTGCTCTGGAGCTTCTCATCTTCCTTTGGCTTGCCTAAGCATGAAAACTTTGTCTCACCTTGATCTCTTCATCACACCTTGAAGTCATGTCCTCATGATGCACTCTCCTAACCTATCAGTTCTGAATGGACTGGGACCTACTGAGGTCAACACACTTCGTTTTTCAATGTTATGTCACCATTTTATGGGTTTTTAGTTTAAAAGCAGACTAGAAATCCAACAGAGATGGCAGATAACCTCATAATCATCCTTGGATTTAGAGTATCCTTAGGTTTAGTGTACACTGAAGAAAAGTTGGAAGAATGCCAGTAGGAAACACTTCACTGTTTACACATAAAGATACGCCAAAAAGATTCAGAGGATAATCTGAAGAAATAATATACATATAAACATACTTAATAGAATACACAGGGATAAAGGAATAAAATAATTTAAATATAAACTTCTGTATCTCCAGTTTGACAGCATGTTTATTAAACAGATAAAATATTTGAAATTTTCTTTACATTATCAAGCAAACAACAAAACAAACAAACAACAAACAAAAAACACCACCCCTTTGAATGGGAGTTTCCATCTCTTTTATTTAAAATAAGTTAATATAAAGTAGAAGCTTTCGTGGTCATTCAAACCATTAGAAACAGCAATGGTTGTGAGAAACTAAATGAAGAGATGTATTAAGCATTCTCTGGGATAAGTTTTCAGAGAATCTTCAAAGACTAGCCATTGACATATTTCTAGAACTATTGTTTGAATAATTTAAATGTTTTCTGGACATAATATCAGAAAATAAAATGTAGCCTATAATGCAGCTTTCTCTGGAGACAATCGTGTTTTGTTGAAAAAATAATTAATTTTAAAAACAACAACAACAACAAAAAACACGAAATATAATCAAAAGGTAAAATACTACTTCTTTAAAATTTTAAACTTAATTGAAAGTTATTAATGATTTGATGATTTGGAATTGAGCGCACCCTCAGAAAGTTCGCAGATGACACCAAGTTGGGGGGTAGTGTTGATCTGCTGGAGGGTAGGAAGGCCTTGCAGAGGGGCCTGGACAGGCTGGATGGATGGGCAGAGCCCAACGGGATGACGTTCAACATGGCTAAGTGTTGGGTCCTTGTGGTGGTTTTACTCGGGTGGGTGGCCAAGCTTCACCACAACTGCTCTCTCATTCCCCTTCCTCAAAGCGGAACAGGGAAAAATATGATGAAAAGGGCTCAAAGGTTGGGATAAGGATGAGGAGATGGCACAGTAATTATTGTGATGGGCAAAACATACTCAGCATAGGGAGACAGTAAGATTTATTGCCTATTACTAACAAGCTAGAGAAGTGAGAAACAAAGGAAAGAAACCAAAAGCACCTTCCCCCCTCATCCGCTTTCTTCCACCTCCTCCCCCCAAATAGCACAGGGGGACAGGGGAATGGGGGTTATGGTCAGTCTATAGCGCTTCTTCTCTGCTGCTTCTTCTCAGTCACTCTTGTCCCCTGTGTTGTGGAGTCCCTCCCATGGGATGCAGTCCTTGCTGAACTGATCCAGCTTGGGCTGCCCACAGGCAGCAGCTCTTCAAGAATTGTTCCAGATATGGGTCCGTACCATTGGGTCCATTCCTCAGGAGCAAACTGCTCCCACCTGGATCCCCCACAGGCAGCAGCTCCTGCCAGGCACCTGCTCCTGCGTGGTCTCCTCTCCCCGGCCTACAGGTCCAGCCTGGAATCTGCTCCAGCAGAGGTCTTCCACAGGCCGCAATTTCCATTGGTGCAGGTCCACCTGGTCCACTGTGGTCTCCTCCATGGGCTGCAGCATGGAACCCTGCTCCACTGAGGTACTCCATGGGCTGCAGGGGGACAGCCTGCTTCACCACGGCCCTCACCACAGGTTGCAGGGGACTTCCGCTCCGGTGCCTGAAGCACCTCTCCCCCTCCTTCTTCACTGACCTTGGTGCCTGCAAGGCTGTTCCTCACTCCTCTCACTCTCCCAGCTGCTGTATGTCAGGCAGCTTCTTGATCCTTCTCACAAAAGCCACCTCTATGGTCCCCTGCTACCAAAACCTTGCCATGTAAACCCACTACAGTCCTGCACTTTGGGCACAACAACCCCATGCAATGCTACAGGCTTGGGGTAAAGTGGCTGGAAAGCTGTGCAGAGGAAAAGCATCTGGGGGCGTTGGTCAATGCTTGCATTAACATGAGACAGCAGTGAACCCAGGTGGCCAAGAAGGCCAATAGCATCCTGGCTTGTATCAGGAATAGTGTAGCCAGCAGTACCAGGGAGGTGATCATTCCCCCTGTGCTCTGCTCTGGTGAGGTCACACCTCAAGTACTGTGTTCAGTTCTGGGGCCTTCATTTCAAGAAAGACATCGAGGCCCTGGAGAGTGTCCAGAGAAGGGCTATGAAGCTGGTGAAGCGTCTGGAACACAATTCTTAAAGAGGAGCTGCCAAGGGAACTGGAGTTGTTTAGTCTGGAGGAGGCTCAGGGGAGACATTGCTCTCTACAGCAACCTGAAAGGAAGGTGTGGGGAGTGGGGGGTTGGCTTCTTCTCACAAATAATTAGCGATAAGACAAGAGGGAATGGCATCCAGTTGCACCAGGGGAAGTCTACTTTGGAAATCAGGACACACTTGGAAAGGCATCATGTTAAGATGTAAAACAATTAGCTTCTTCCAGTTGTGCTAAGCATCAAAGATGAATGAAAAATACCAAATACAACCAAAAACAAAATTTTAAATCCTTCCCTTCCCTTCCCTTCCCTTCCCTTCCCTTCCCTTCCCTTCCC
>NC_048926.1:7141630-7141754 GCF_011077185.1 Oxyura jamaicensis | reverse complement strand
CCTTCCCTTCCCTTCCCTTCCCTTCCCTTCCCTTCCCTTCCCTTCCCTTCCCTTCCCTTCCCTTCCCTTCCCTTCCCTTCCCTTCCCTTCCCTTCCCTTCCCTTCCCTTCCCTTCCTTTCCCTT
>NC_048926.1:7120211-7141530 GCF_011077185.1 Oxyura jamaicensis | reverse complement strand
CTTCCCTTCCCTTCCCTTCCCTTCCCTGCCCTTCCCTGCCCTGCCCTGCCCTGCCCTGCCCTGCCCTGCCCTGCCCTGCCCTTTCCAGGCCTTTGTAGAAATGCACTTCATTCTCACTACCTCTGATAGAGCAGGCTAATGCTCAGGCAGACAATATGCCACAGAGATCCCCTGCGATAGTGGAAGGCCTCCTGTACAATGGCAGCAGAGTTTTTTATTTATTTATTTATTTATTATCCTTGATCTGTGCCTTTAAGCATGGGAGTGAGAAGAAAATTTTCCAGGCTATTCATTTATAACAGGCAGAATGAGCTAGAAAAATGTCCTAGTTATTGCAAACCTGTGAGAGAAGGATATGGTTTGAATATGACTGAATAAAAATGAGGGCACACAAACTCAGTGAAGAGAAGAGATGTTACAGTGCTTAGCAATAATGGTTACAGTCTCATTTTCTGACAAACTGGTATAGAATATAATCACAATGTGAGCTCCATAATTAAAGCAAAGATAGCAGTGACATTTTTATTGTATATTTCAACTGCTGAATAAGTTCCTTTTTTTTTAAACTCATACAGAAACTATTCATTTTTGCAGGCAGGAACAACCCAGCTAGTGGAACTCTTAATTGCATGCAGCTCTGTGCCAAGAAAAACTCCAATCCAATGAGGATGTTTTGTCAAGTAGCAATGGTGAAACTCAAAGGTTTGGTTCTGAAGTATAGATGTTTAGGTACAAAAAATGCATCCTTCAAAGTGCATTCAGAAAATCAGACCCTATCCTCTGCTTTGCATGGGATTTGTATTGGTTTGATTTTTAGCCAAAATATGCTAGGAATTGTGTCTTACTATCTTGCTGAAACAAACAAACAAACAAAAAATAAAATCCCAATTTTGAAAATGGTGGAATCTTAAAAGGAAGAAGAATATGGAGAGAGAGAGATCATTTAACCAGAAGTTAAAATTAGATTAACTAAAAGTAAACCATTGATAATATTTTTAGAAGCAGAAAAGTTCTTTTGGCATTCTGCTGATTTACTACAGTGCTTGCCTCTAAAGAGTTTGTTGTTGTTGTTGTTGTTTGTTTGTTTTCATAAATATGGAATTTAATTTCCTGTTCTGTTATTAGTTCTTATCATGCCTTCAGTGGATATGAAGAATAGTTAATTTTTTTTTTTTTTTTCCAAAATATTTTTTTATATACTTGAAGTCTTTCAATGTATTCTATGCATTGCTTTTCTAGGCTAATAATCATAGATCTTTCTCAGCTCACCTTTTCCAGATTGTTACTCACATAGCTTTCTCCCTTCCGCAGTCTTTCTGTTTGTAAATAAGTGGTTTCTCTGCCTAAAAACATCCCTTCTTTCAGATAAACCAAAAAAAAAAAAAAAAAAAAGTAGAATAAAAACCAAAGGAATATATAAATTAAAGGCTTGATTTCATTTGGTTAAGAATTTATAGTGGAAGTGGGATTAAAAAAAAAAAAAAAAAAAAAAAACAACAACAACAACAACAAAAAAAATCTGACTAGTCACATAACTGAAAGTTGATGAAAAGATCTCCAGGTTTGCTAAACTCTAAAGGATTTGAAACATCCTGAAAATACATAAAATACCTTCTGTCTGATGTATTCTGGTCTTATTTTCATTTATTTCTGAAATCAGGAATGACCTACAACTCAAAAATTACAATGAATACAAATAAAGTTGAGATTGTCAACTCAACTGATGATGAAGATAAATTAATTGATCTGCCAAAGAGTCCAACAAACTTTTTGAGCTTCCAAAGTAGTTTCAGTTTGTCTGGATTTTTTTGTTTTGTTTGTTTCTGATATTTCGTCCAGTTCTTATTTCATCTTGTTTTTCCGTTCTTTAAACCCCTTGAGAAAATTCCCAGTAAAATAATAAATCTTTCACATGAATTGATTTACTGCACAGCAAGATCATGCTTTTAAAGATGTTTCTATTATAGGAAAATTAATTTCTCAAGCTTCTTAACACAGTTCTAGTAAAAGCCTTCCACCCCAGGGAATGCAATGAGCAAAAGTACCTGTGCAGGCATAGCAGGAAGTTTATCAGTCTGTGCTTCATTTACTTTTTTTTTCCAGTGAATATCTTTGGGCTGTAGCATGGAAAGTGCAGGTCATTTTTATTCTTTACCAGATTTGCTGTATCAGATGCTACCAACGGACCAACCCCGTCACAGAAACTGGTTTCAAACACAGCCAGCCAAGTCCCTTTCCTCCTCTCTGGCTGGGGAAGACGTCCACACAGCACTCTCCAGCTTCATCAGCACATGCACATTTGCAGATCCCTTGAGTACCTGCATGGATCCTCTCTCTGCCAAGCATCCCTGCCTGGACCCAGGCTCCTTGCCCGCCTCACAGGTCACCTCCTTGCTGGCTGGTCCAGCTTGAATCTCACTGGTGATTCACATGTACACCCAGCGGGCACCAAACTGGGGGAGATGCAGACACTTGGCCCCCAGCAGCAGGCCCAAGGCACAGGGGCTGTGACCCATGGCCCTGCTACAGCCACACTCGCTTCCCTCACACCAGACCCCCAGCAGCTGATTTGGTAGCACAGTTCCCTCCCAGGGCTGGGAGGAGAAGACCCCACTCCTCCAGCAGCTGATGGCAGGGCCCTGCTGGCTCCCAGAGCTGGCACCACAGCCCTGGGCCTACACCCCTGGCCTGACTCCGACAGCTGGCAGTTTGCTCATGCTGGTGCCCCAGCAGCCAGTCCCTCCATTTGCAAAGTCTGTAGGACCCTTTTAAATCCAGAAAGCTCCCCCCCCCCCCCCGCCTCTCCCCCCCCCCCTTTCGGTGCTGGGACCCCACCCCCACCCACTGCAGTAGCTGGTGCCACAGCTCACAGGCCTATGGTCTGCGCTTCTTGTAGCTGGCACTCTCATTGGCTCCATTGTAGCTGGAACTTAGCAAGTCACATACACACACACATACAAGCCCCTATTTTTCATATATATATATATATTTATTTTTAAATTTGTGACCATTTGTAATAAAAAGACCACAGAGCCTCTGGTGCTGGGCTTATTTAGTGAATTTCCATGGTCCATATGTGTGTACTCAGAAGCTTGTTACATGGGGAAACCAACTGGCCCTTACTTCCGTGAACTGTTCAAGACAAAGATCACATTGGTAGCCAATGGCATCCAGATTGTCACTGATAAAATCCCATCCATTTTTCAGAGCTGCAAGACAGACTAATCAGAAGAACAATTTTTATTTAGCTATTAGCAACCAGAAATGATCTATTGTTGCTGGCTAGTGGGAGCCTTATCTCCAGAATGTCAACAACATGTTTTGTGTAATGATTTTAAAATATGGTCAGTATCTTTTTGCTCTGTGTTAATCCTTATAAAATTAATAAAGTATGTTTTCACTGCTGTTAAATTAGCAGTGCAGTTTGCCTAATAAAATATGTTTTGCTATCTTGGTTTTATGGGCAATGTAATAAACTACAGTGTTCAAAAGCAGCTTGATACAGTACAAGACAAAACTATACAAGTTTCTGCTTAGATTAGTCAAAAATAATAAGGCACGGAATATTTTTAGATTAAAGACCATATGTTAGACAATAGACATTTAGAAAAACACTACGCTTTCGATAATTGCATTCAGGTGCTATTTTCATATTCTGTCCTACATGTGCAAGATACTCACTTGTCAGTTACAGGTGGGAAGAAGGAATATAGATACACGTAATGTGCCAAAAAATATGGAGAGCTGTTAATCTGTTGTGATTTATTAAACTCTTGATCAGTTCTTGTATGGCCTCCTCTCCCCATTCCTGAGCAAGAACAGGAGAAAAGATTTCCTCTTGCTTCTGTTACTTTTTTCCACCTGTGTATTTATTTTTATTTTTTTCAGAAATGTGTTCCCAGTTAATCTCCTAAAATAATATTTAAACATATGAATGAAAAACTATTTTTTTTTTTTTTTTTTTTTTTTTTTTTTATGGTACAAACACAAGCAGTTTTCAGGTGCTGAATCAAAAATATACCAGGTTGGCCTTTAGCTCACCTCACTTTTAGGCATCTTCAAGTTAGGGATTTTCTCTAAATTCACAGCATTGTGTCTTTCCCTGGTGAACAGGTAGAAAAAAAACATTCTCCAAGGAGGGTTTATCATCTTACGTTTATCACATAATGTGATTCATGTTCTTGAAAGATGTCACCTTCATCTGTTTACTGAAGTTTCCTAGACAACTAATTTAGCTTGCTTTGGAGATGCTTAATTTGGAGATGCCTAAAGTCAAGGAAAAAAAATATGTATATTCTAAAGTTAGGAGAAAAAAAAAATATATATATATATAAAAAAATAAAAAATAGGCATACCCTTAAATGCCATTGTCGTTTCCTACGGTATTTAAATGTTTCTGTGGAATTCTTGCAGTTAACTGATTGCAGTTAATCATCTCCTTAAACTACTTTTGTGAAAGTATCAGTTTTTTGTTTGTTTGTTTTGCTTTTTGTTTATATTATTATTGTTTTAGGTATTCATATTTCAGTCAATGAATTGGAACATTTTAATCTTTCTCCAAAATTTAAACAATCAGATCATCATCTTCAAACTGGTACAGAAATCTTTCAAGAACTTGAAAAAAATAAATTTATCAATTTGCAAGAGGTTTGTGGTTTTATTTATTTGCTTATTTTTCTAACATTAGGATACATGGGATCATCATTAACAATAGTATGGTAAAGAGAAAGAAGCATTTATATTGAAAACTTTTAGTTCAGGCTGAAAATGCACAACCTACATAATATTTTCTGACTGCTCATTCATGTCTATACCTGTCTACTCGTTCAGAATTCTGTGCCAATGAGAAATTAAATATATCTTGAATTGGTCTGGTCATTTAACATACTTTTTTTTTTTTTTTTTCTTTTTTTTTTTAAGATGTGAGCCTAGTTGCAACCTGTCTTTTCCTAGGGTTTTCCTAGAAAAAAATTTCCATATGTTGATGATAACAAAACAGTTCCCTCACCACCAGAATGTAGAGTACCTTACAGTGGTTTCTAAATTTCTACATCTTCAGTAACAGAGTCTTGTCCATAATCAGAAAACATTTTAGCCTTCTGTATTGGTTACTTCTTTGAAATATAGGAGATACAAGGACACGACTTTTTATAAAAGGCTTAGTTTAAAAATGTACTATACATATGTATTAATCACTTCATTATTAGAAGAAAAATAATCCAGATTTTATTCACAAGTTTCAGGGCCTTAATTTGAGCTAAGTGATGAACTAGATTTGTGTGACTTTGGCCTGCCAAAAAAATAAAATAAAATAAAAATCTAGCCCATAGTAGACTAGTTAGTAAAGGAAAATATGAGTCTTAGTATAACGAAGTAGTTTAGAAGACCTATGTTCTGCATTCAAGCATTACTGTTTTGTCCAAAAATAACAGTATTTAAAGAGATTTTATCCAGGTTAACAATATAATTCCAATTTTCATTTTTAATCATATTAGAATTAATTCTCTTTGTAAAGCTGAAAACAAGCCAATTCCAATAACGATAAAAATATATATATATATATATATATATATATAAATACTCTTTCCTCAGGTATAGGGTTCATGGAATGCTGAGACATAATACAAACCAGACACCTATACTAGAAATTCAGTAAGAGTGGGAAATCATAGCTCCACCAGGATGGACTTTGCAAACAGATTTTTAGGGGTGCTAAATCTGGAATTAAGTGATACCCAAATTGTACCACTATGAACATCAGCTAACAGCATTTGCTTTCAACAAAACTCCTGTTTCAGACAAACTTGCATAATACTACTACATGCAGGAGCACATGATGAAAATTCATAATTAAATGACAGAAAATAATTGTTACAATGTAAATTATTTGAATTGGCACGATGTATTTGAATTACATACTTTAGTCAGTAAATAAGAGTTGAAAGTTTTGATCTTTTTAACATTGACAGAGGCCAGTTTTCTGAAGGAACATTGAAAGGACATCAAAAGATCAGAATGGCTAAGTTTCAAATGGATCTCTGGAGGTCATCTGGTCCAACACCCCTGCTCAAGCAGGGACACCCAGAGCAGGTTGCCTGAAGCATGTCTAGGCTGCTTACTAAAATCCCCAAAGGAGGAAACTCGACCTGTTCCAGTGCTATGTCACCTGCACAGTAGTGTTTCCTAATGTTTAGACAGAACCTCCTGTGTTTCAGTTAGTGCCCATTGCCTCTTGTCCTGACAGTGGGCAACAGTGAAAAGAGCCTGGCTCTTCTTTGCTCCCTCCTTTCAGTTTTGTATAGACTTTGATAAGATCCCCCTGAGCCTCCTCTTCCCCAGGCTAAACAGTCCCAACTCTCTCAGCCTCTCATAAGAGAGGGGCTCCAGTCCCTCGGTCATCTTGGTGGCTCTCCACTGGCTTCTTGTCAGTATGTCTATGTCTCTCTTTTAATGGGGGACCCAGAACTGGAGTTAGTACTCCTGGTGCAGCCTCACCAATGCTGAGTAGAGGTGGAAAGATCACCTCTCTTGACATGCTGGTGATACTTTGCCAAATGCAGACGATGATATAGTCTGAATTACCCCTTAATTGAAACCCTGAAGAGAACACTCGGGAAGAAAATATACAGATTTTGATAAGAACTGTCTCAGATTCCAGAAAGACCTTGCAAATATTGTTTGTTGCTGCTTTGTTTTATGGATTTTATTTACAGTTTTGTAAACAGGTATCTTAACCTGACCCTCACTAGAGTAAACTGAACTTTTTATTCTTACTAAATCTTTTAAGTAATAAAACGTGGTCTCAAGGTTATCTGAACACATTGAGAACTCATTTTCTTAGGGTTAGTGAACTGTAAAACTCTTATAAAAGTATGTCTTGAGGTGTTTGTATACTTTTCTATGTGTTACCAATGCTTTATCTGGAAAGAAGCAGGGATTGAGGAAAAAAAAAAAAAAAAAAAAAAAAAAAAAAGACTTGGCACCTGTCAGATCTGGCAGTAGTTACATATTATAATCACTAACAGGACATTTAAAGATCTGTATTGCTGGTTTTGCTTCTGTGTAGAAAAGTTAAGCCAAGATTTGTTTTATGTTATCCCTTTGAAACTTAGATTCATCAAGAAACTTAGATCCATGTGTGGTTAGAAAGCTGCCTGGCAGAGAAGGACCTGGGAGTGTTGGTTGATAGTGTGCTGAATATGAGCCAGCAGTGTGCTCAGGCGGCCAAGAAAGCCAGCAGCATCCTGGCTTGCATAAGAAACAGCGTGGCCAGCAGGTCCAGGGAAGTGATTGTCCCCCTGTACTCGGCTCTGGTGAGGCCGCACCTTGAGTACTGCGTTCAGTTTTGGGCCCCTCACTACAAGAAGGACATGGAGGTGCTTGAGTGAGTCCAGAGAAGGGCAACGAAGCTGGTGAAGGGTCTGGAGAACAAGTCTTACAAGGAGCGGCTGAGGGAACTGGGTCTGTTTAGCCTGGAGAAGAGGAGGCTCAGGGGCGACCTTATTGCACTCTACGGGTACCTGAAGGGAGGCTGTAGCGAGGTGGTGGTTGGTCTATTCTCCCACGTGTCTGGTGACAGGACGAGGGGGAATGGGCTAAAGTTGCACCAGGGGAGGTTTAGGTTGGCTATTAGGAAGAACTTCTTTACTGAATGGGTTGTTAGTCACTGGAATAGGCTGCCCTAGGTGTCGGGTCACCATCCCTGGAGGTCTTTAAAAGACGTTTAGCTGTAGAGCTTAGGGATATGGTTTAGTGGAGGACTTGTTAGTGTTAGGTCAGAGGCTGGACTTGGTGATCTTGGAGGTCTCTTCCAACCTAGACTATTCTGTGATTCTGTGATTCTGTGAAGAAGATTCTCATTTATTTCATTTTCTTTGCACTTAACCACTATCAGCTGTATTGATAGAACAGCTGTGGATAGCTCCAAATAACTCCTGCAATAAAGCAATAAAAAAAATACATCCAAATACATTTTCCATCTAAAACTTCTCTATCCAGCTAAGTTTCTCAAAAGGTAAACCTAGTTCCTATAAGGTGATCTTGGTGTCTTTAAGGGGAAATTCCAATTATATGGAAAAGAGCAGTTGCTGGAATAAAGGATGAGGTGCCTTAGTGAGAGAGATAATACACTTATTCCTTCCTGAATAAAACAGATCAAACAGAAGAAGAGTCATTTCTGCTTGTGAATACAGATGTTGGACTCATTTTATTTAAGTTGCTGTTTGTAATCTCCAAAGTTCTTTAGGGTTTACCTGCACCTGAGTGTAATATGAGAACTGGAGGCACAGAGGGAGGATAAAGAGCAAAATGCAGGCATAGCAATGACTCCCAACAGCTTCACAAGCAACAGCTCACTGGTGTAGGCTGGAAACACTGGTATAGTTATTACATGGATAGATTCCAGACCAGTTTGTGAAGACTATGTGGATTTACGGGTTTGAGGCTCACTAAATTGTATTGTGGGTTTGTAGACATGCACTACACAAATTCCACTAGATGTACCAGTAATCAGATGAGATCTTATGATTTTCTATAATGAAGAGACAAGAAAAGTAACTCAAATACTTTCCTTGGAAAGGATTTGAATGTCATATCAGCACAGGATAAATTGTAATCTGTGTAAACTGTGTTTTTGGGAAAACAGTCCATCCTTTGGAATGCTGTAGCACAGGGTTTTCACTGAGGGAATTTTCTTGGCTCTAAATCTAATATTGAGTTCTCCTGCATATGTTAGGTGTTCATGAGGATACCCCCTTTATGTAGTTAATAACATGGAAATCTTAGGTGCATAAGAAGTAGAAGATGCTGGGAATGTAATACTGGATTTCTCGATGTAGCAATGCCTGAACACCTTTTAGAACCACCCTTATGTGACTTCAGAAACATATACCATTTGCTTTCCATGGAATTATGCTCCTATTTCACACACACACCTCACTAGCTGCTAAAATATGGGAAATAAGTTTCTGAAGTCCCGAGAACAGTGTATCTTTTACTCAAAGTAATGACAACAACTGGTCAGCTTTTGGTAAATGATCCATATAGTATCCTAAGCATGGGTTTAGAAAACTGCCTTTAAGACTGCACTTTTTGTTAAAGAGCAAAAACAAAAACTTTTAGTCAAAATCTATTAGTTGTTTCCTGTATCTGTGTGAAAAAATTCCCCCAACCCCCAAATTTCACAAAATAACACAGATTCCAGAACAAATTTTAGTGTCTGATATTTTGTACAGACAATACATTACATCATATATACATCATATACTCATTCCTTTCTTTAATGGTAAGGATCCTGTTGTTAAATTAATGAACAATACTTCATCACATGACTTAGATAAATGGTACGCTACATGAATAGTTGAAAGAACTATTCATAAGCAAGGCCTATTCATAAGCAAGGCCTAAAAAAAAAAAGTATCCAATTACTCATTTTAATAGTTATGATTACAGACTGGCATGGAAGCATGATTGATTTTTGGTATGTTTGTGCACACAATATTTTTAAATGGCAATGAAGAGATTCAAGTACTCAAGTTCTGTATGGCTATAGATTTCATAGAGATGAATAAAGAGAATATGAATAAAAGTTTTCTGAATGTTGTAAATAATACTTCAACGGTCTGTATTTTTTTCTCATTGTCATTTATGACTAAAGACAATTTGAACCACCTATTGCTTTCAAAATATTCTAGTTGAAGCCACTAGTGAAGAAACACCTAGAAAAGAGTAAAAATTAATATCTCATCTTCACTGACAAACATACTTTCTTCTCTTCAAGGAAAAGAAATAATAGGTATCATGCTTAGCATGAAAGTTATCATGCTAATGAGATAAAGGTTGTTACAAGATCATTATTCCAAAGACTATGTTAATTCATTCAACAAGCCTCCTATGAACAGTGTGGGATAGCCGCCCTCTTGGTTGGTACAGTAGTGATTGAACCAGGGACAGACAAAGCTAAAAACCTGATTTGTACTTCAAGACCTAAAGTTACATTGCTGGGGAAGTAACAAGGCATGCCCTATGTCAGGTCAGCAGAGAGTGGGATCTAGAACTGGAACTGGATGCACAGTTGACATATCAATATAGTAAGAACTCAATATTTTGAAAGGAAAATTTCCACCCAGCATCGGCAAAAATCAAAACCTGAAAAGGAAGAAGAAAAAAATGTGAAAATTATATATATATATATATATATTATTAAGTCAACTAAAGCAATTTTTCAAATACCTTATTTATTTATTTATTTATTTTTCTGCAGCTCAGATAAATACATACTTAAAGAAAAAATTGCATTTAAGTGAAAATGCTGCAGGTTTCATGTTAGCAAATATATATATATATATATATTAAAAAATGTTGAAATATATTGTTCTTTTAAATTCAGGTCCAGTTGCTCCAACATTCCTCAGGAAAGTATCCCAATAAAGCAAGAAATTGATTTCTTCTGGAAATCATAATTCCTAATTAAATAAAATATTTTCTTTTAAAATAATCTGTCTGGCTTTATCTATAAGACACATTTTAGTGATTCTTTTAAGTATCTAACAAAATTTTGGTGCTTAAAACAGAATTAGATATTTTCTGAATCTCAGTTTGAGTAGAGCAATCATAAAGTTAATCAATATTTGTCTCTTCTCTCTAATCAATATGTGTCTTAAGTATTTTGGTAGATATTATAGACAGGGAAATCTTCCCCTTAAAATCCTCTTAACAAGAGGACACAGGAATTAGAGTGAGCAAATACACTTGGATACACTTGGAACAGGATATTTTGCTCAAGTTTTATTCCTGCCCTGGCAGTTCAAAAATAAAGCAGAATACTTGCAAACTCATCAGAGTTTGAGACACAATAGATTTACGCTGTATTTGAATCAAAGAGAAGGAGAATTAAACTGGACTCTTGGTCTTTACATTCAGCTATAAACATGACAAGCCTACAGAACATACAGTATGATTTGCTATTACTAGTGAATAGTATTTTTTTCCAATGGTTATACAGAGCATTTCTTCCTAACTTTTGGAAAGAAATTTTATTAAACAGAGAAAGAAAAAAAAAAAAAAAAAAAGAAATTTTCTCACCTCCCAGCTCCTCATTAGTGGTTAATGGGATTCATTCCATTGTGTCAATGTGTTACCTTTGCAATTTTCTTTCACAGTTTTCTGTGCTATTTTATATTTTCACGTTGAGGTAGATGGCAAAAACACTGAGCGTCAAAGACAAAGGGAATGTATTGACTTGGGTAATCTCAGCACTTTGACATGCTGGCCCTTCAGGCCTAGGAGTGGGGGACATCAGTAGGGAGAAAGAGAAGAAAAACACCAATAATTTAAGATGATGTGCAATGCCACTGTCTCAGCCTCTCACTTTGGTCTACATTGTATCAGTGAAAGACAGTGCTGAGCAGGAATGGCACAGCAGATCCATGGTCCCAGAGGCAGGCCTGCTTCTTCTGCCTCTTTATGCAGGGTTATTGTCCTCCTAATTGATTGACCACATTTCCCTATACCACGAGGCAGCAAACAAGAGCAAGATCCCTCCTGACGCTGTGGAAGAAATTGGCATGTGAAACCAGATATCAAAGTTTAGATACTTTGCACTTTGATATTGAATGTGATATCTATCCAAGCTGCTGAAGTTGAGTATAATTGTCCTCCTCAACCAGTAAGGAGAGAAAAATTCCTCCAAAAGTTCATAATCTTGCACACCTTCAGTGCAGGTTATATGATTCATAAATAGCTCTTTGGAAGTGCTTATCTGTTACAGGAAGTCGGTACAAATAGTTGAGCTTAAATCTTTAATGCTGAATAAGTTAGGTGACATGAAGCCAATGCCATAAGCTATAGACTAACAAGAAAATTATATGGTGTTCTATGAACTGGGGTTTTGTATGATTAAATTAACAACATACTGAAAACAAACAAACAAACAAATAAATAAATAAATAAAAGTTTACTGGATAACTGACCACAAAACATCATGAACTCTGTTAGACATGCAGCCCTCTCTTGGTTGAAAAAGATCATGTTTCACAGTACTGGAAGCAAAGGCCTTTAACTGCTCTGTTAAGAAGCATCTATCAATGGCTAGAGATGGTCAGTAGGAAGGAAAGGAAAATAAACAAGTAAAAGCACGAAGCTGAACAATGGAAGCACAAAAAAGCTTGAGACTTCTGTCTAGTGAAAACAGCTCTTGTGAGGCTTAGGGTTTCCTGGAATCAGGTCTGAGCTGCACATGGAGCTTTGGTCATATTCCACCTGTAAATGTCAACACAGTAAGAGAACTTCAACATAAAAGAAAACTTACAAACCTAAATCAACAAAAACATGCCTCTCACTTTAAGAAAAATGATATATTAATAAACTAGTGAAGGTCACTTTATCAACCTTTGTCCAAAATTTCCCTTTTGTGCATTTTCTTAATTATTTTCCTAAGTTTTTCTTTTACAATTTTTCCTCCTCTTCATGCTACCCCACCTGCCATTGAACTCTTTGAACTCTTTTCTCTCTCTCTCTCTCTTTTATTTATTTATTTATTTATTTATTTATTTATTTATTTATTTATTTTATTCTAAACATAACAGAAGTGCAAAACAATATTTCCCATTTGGCTGGAATCAGAGTGTACCAGGCCTTAAAAATGCAGAGGTGTACCTGTGTAGATAAAAACTTTGAAGTTTTATTTAATAGCCCCAAACCTCAGCTGATAAGCAACACAACGATGCTATTTCATATTGAGTCTCTAACCCCAAAGCTGAAGAATGAGAAATCTTTTAAACTGTTGCATACTTATTCAAATTGAATATGTTATCATAAATTCCATCTCAATATTTCTGAAAGGATATCACACTCCAGAGGATGCCTTGAACCCCATTAATCTGTTATCAATAAACAGGGTTTTATTCACAGCGATGAAAACAAATGATTAGTGACCCTTGATGTTGCACACAAAAATCAAGGGCTTCTGACAGAAAACAAACTGATTGTAGGAAAAGCTTGATGTCTGTTTGGACTGAAAAGAGTATGAACCAGGACTGCTGGTGCTGGAACCTCTTCACTTTGGAAAACAAACAAACCAACCAACCAACCAATCAACCAACCAACCAAACAACCAACCAAACAACAACAACAACAATTATTCTTTTTAGAGGAAAGGAAAACCTCCCTCCGTGGGACAAATGTAAAGCAACATATTTGGTAGGTTCACTGCATGAGACAGATGAGACAGCCACTACTGGAAGGAGCAAGCCTACAAATGCCCAGAGCATATACACCGATAAAAAGCATGTAAATAAAGTGCAGGCAGCTGAAGAGGAACGCTGTGGACTAATGACAATAATTAAAATAAAATAAAATAAAATAAAATAAAATAAAATAAAAAGAAAAAGTAAAATTGGTAACAGTCCTAGGACATGTTCATTAGGTGTCTTGGTTTCCAAGCTCCACAATATTCACATTTTAAACGTCCTATGGTTTCCTAGCTAGTCTCACATTACTTTGTCAGGAGGGCAAGTAAAATTAAGTTATGGACAGGACTCTACTGGTGGAGTTCATATCATTCATTTTTAGATACCTGTTACTTGAGTATCTATGAATCCTGTCCTACTCCTAAAATGATGTTAATATAAGATAATATAATATGTATGCCCTGTTCAGGCTGACCATTGAGCTCACTCATGGCTACATAACCAATGAATTTTGGTAGCTGACATGTATTCTTTTGTGTAGAGAAATACTTGTTGAGACACAATTTACTAGTGCTGGCAGTTTATGTACAAATTTAGCCCTCCAACCCATGACACTAGGCCAGTCAATATGCTTTTTTTTGTCTGATATGCCCAAATAAGAATGTATCCCAGACATCAGACCCAGAAAAGGAATTTTATTATTGAGGATATATGCCTCCATATGCATGTCTCCTATATGCATGTCTCCAATAGTTCTTGGGCAGATGATAAAAGATGTTATTGTACAAACTCTCTCATGGATTTCAAATACTCTGGATTCCAGATTGCTCATCAGCCTGCTCTGTGATGGTTCTTGCTAAGAAAAATGAAGCAAAAATTACTGAGCCACTTGCAAAGGAAAAAGAGGGGATTCAAGAAGAATAGTAATAAAGCTTAAGAGGGAAAGTTCTGTAAAATAATGTACCCCACTCTTTAAGTACACAGAACACATTAAAATCATAATATTATATGTCACTGTGGACTTTTTTTTTTTAAAAAAAAAAAAAAAAAAAAAAAATTTAAAATAACAGCTTTTTTTTGCTTCTGTTTTTTTTTTTTTTGCTTTAATTTTTATTTTTTCTGTTTGAGATTAAGTGCTCTGATATCTAATAATGTGCAAATTCTGACTGATAACTTTTGTCACTTCATGAGCTCTCCTAAAGTTTCTTGATATACATATTTTTGAGGTCCAATAAAAATCATAGGAATACCATTTCCCTGACTAACAATGTACAAGGACCTCAATTCTACATCCAGTCATTTATTCTGACAAAATTTGTAAGTACAAGAAATTTCTGGGAGCACTGTCTTTTTTGTTAAACTTAGCAGATACTGGTTTAAAGCTACAGGAGAAGAAAAGTAGGGAAACTGAAATACACATGCAGATACACAGATATGGGAAGCTTTATTTCCTTAAAGAATGAGGATCACATTGCAGATACGAGTTAGAGATGCTTTTTCTTACCCTAATCAGATTTGCTCACATCTTTTCAATTCATAAGGTACTGCTGGCCCCAGAAACAAAACACAGCTTTAGCTGAACTGAAATCCACAAACTAGAACAAAGTTAAGTCTAATATTACAGGAGGTCCTTCCTTGACTAGAGTGTGTACGATAAATCCATGAAACTGTATGAGGTATGTGTTCCTGGACAACCTAGAATCATACTATTTCTCCTACCTCAAATTTAAATTGTCTAAATTTATTGATTTTAATATTCAATGATTTTATTGTTATTTTATTTAAAAAAAAAAAAAAAATCCTTGCTGCAAACCATTCACTGAACAAGACTAAGATTTCTGGAAACCCTGTGGCAATAAGAAGTACCAGCTTTTGCTGAGAAAATTAGAATATAACTAGAATATTTCAAAGGTAAAACAGACAGCAATTACTGTTTGAAATAACTGTGAGATTCATCTGTTTAGTTCACTTTAGGTACAACACAACAAAAAAAGTTTAAATATAATTTCAGATAGTATAAGAAAATCCTGCTGCTTCAGAAGATGACAGCCTTTTGTTTTGTGTTGTTAGTTTTTTTTTTCCTTTTCACAGACATGTATATACCGCATTGGTAACCTGTCTAGAGTCTGCTCTGAAGAAGTCAGGGAAGAGGGCATCTTGGTTTTGGTCAGTGCAGGAGAAATGCAATAAAGAAAAAAAAAATAAAAAAGAATGCAGTTTTATTTAATGTAATTTTATTCAGCTGAAGCTACTGGTGTGAAGTTGCTGGTTGCTTCACTTGGGGGCAGGAGGGGAAGAGGAAAAAAGGAGGGGAAGCAGAGGCAAGGAATAAAGGAAAGAAGAAAACAAAAAAAAAAACAAAACAAAACAAAACAAAAACAAACAACAAACAATAGAAGCGAACTACTGTATCACCTGTTTTATTAAACTGTTTTATTATACACAATTCAGAGTATTGAGTCACTTAGTACAGTCAGGGTTATGGTAAGAAATGTACACAAATTGGAAAAAAAAAAATAAAAAAAAAATGCAGAACTATTGCTTTCGCTGTTGAGTCAGGCCATTAAGACTTTTTTTTTTTTTTCTTTTATTTTTTCTCTTATTTTTTTCTTTTTTTTATTTTTTTTTTTTTTCCCTCAAAACCTGGGAATAAACAAATTGAGAAAAGCTACAGACAGACAGTACTCTTTTTGCACTGGAAAAGTTTTGATTTAGAATATGATCTGACTCGCATGTTCAGTGAGAATGGAGCCAGAAGGCTGTAACTTAAAGAATCATACGGAATATATAAGGAATGTCCTCAGACAAGTGCAAGAGGAGGGAAAAAAAGGAAACAGCACAGTGCACACAGAAAGAGAGAGAGAGAGAGAGAGGGAAGAACCATAATTTAGTGCAAGAGTAAAGGCTGAGTAAAAGGAAATGAGGATGTGTTTAGTCTCATTAAATTCAGTAAGTGATTACACAGCAAGGGCTTTATTCAGGACCTAGGGAGTGATCTACAGCCTGTGTTCTGCAGGAGGTCAGAAAGGAGATTAAAGTGACCTTTTCTAGCTTCAAATTCCATGAATCCAGGTCTCTGAATGCAGGTTCCCAATGGAAACTAAGTGACAATTTGGAGTATTGGGGTAAGCTAACCTATGGTGATGTATGGTGATGTATGGTTTACTTTATTTCCATAAAGTCTCCCACCACGTTATTCACACAAAACATCTTTCTCACTTGTAATAGCCAAAACTTTTCAAGATAAAGGACCGATAATTAATAACCATAATTATGTCCAGGCTGGAAATGAGGAAAGAGTTTAAAGCTATTGCAGTACACAGCTTCTGCAGCAATTTTCCAACCAACTAATAGGATAGGGATGTATTTGAAGATGGAACTTCCTGTGTTGGAACAAGACAAAAAAACACATCATCTATGATAGCAGGAAACAGAACTAAGCAGTTGAGGAAATGTGTTCAAGCTTTCCTAAATCACTGGGAAAAAAAAAGAAAAAAGAAAAGAAAAAAGAAAAAAAGAAAAAAAGAAAAAAAAAAAAAAAAAAAAAAAAAAAAAAAAAGATTTCCTAGGGCTACTTAATGCCTGAACTCCAGGAAACTTTTCCAAGGTGAGCTGAGTTCTGCATGAGCAAGTACTGCCTTAACACCTTCATATCAAAAATCATGGTGAAAGAGGAAAATCTACATGATTTTTTTGTTTGGAAAATGAAATTCCCACTTCAGTCATTGCTTCCCCTTCTCTCCCTCTCTTTGCAGTTAGCTGTCTTTGTGGCATTTTATTTACATGGTGAGCACTCTCTGATCTAGGTACACCAGCCTAGGCTTTCGCACTGAATCTTGTTCTGTGTTTTACATTGGGGTAGAGGGAGAGAATATTGGCATAGAGAGGGTTAATCCTGTAAGACTACAAGGGAAAAAAAAAAATGTGTAGAGTGGGAAATTAGTCAGCAGAGACCTGACAAAGTGCTTCCTACACATGCTGTTCTGTCAGGCTGCACAGCTTCTTCTGCTTCAGAGGTAATTACATAGATTTTCTGTCTTGTACTTGCACAAACACAGCACAGCACTCCACCACTGCTTGTAGCTCAGTGCTTCAGGGCTCCAGCTGCATGGGGCTGGAAAATGTTTACACAATTTCTTTTAAGATTTTTAAAACACAATATGGGATGTGGCTAACTCTTCATCCAAGGTGGGAATGGAAGAGTCTCCTCTGAAGGTGGACTTGTGTGGAGAAAAGGACTTTCTTGTAAGGGAATATATTTCTTTATGTCTCAAGCAAACCAATTCTGTCATACTTTAAATTATCATTTAAGTATTTTAATTAGAAAGGCATTCAAAAAATTTGGACTCTGAACTGGATTTCAAATTCCCCCAGTTTCAAATCCAGACTCTTGATTTTAAACTAATTGCTAATGTTATTTTTTTGTTTTCTAAGCCCCATTTAAGAAATCTGTCCATACTTTTCGATTTGACAGCTACACATACTGAGCTTACATATTCAACGTACAGTCAATAAGTTTATTAATAAAAATAATATATGTGAATGTGCATATTCCTCTGTCATTACTTGACTAATTGCTTGGTTAATGCGGTATTGAGAAGGATATTTAAAATCATATATAAATACCCTCAAAGCAATACTTAAAACAATCACTTTCTATAAGTTTTGTGAACAAAATAAAAAGGATAAAAAAATGTACAAACTCTTTTGAAAATAAATTTCTATGCTTCAGTATAAACTTAATATCTACTTCTAACATGCACTAATGTTGCTGCCTTCACTGGCAAATATGATGTATCAACATTATAAGTTTAGCTCTAAAAAAGTCGCATGAGGCACTCATGAAATTAATGTAAATTAAAAACAGCAAAATTAAAAACAAACAACAAAAATCAAAATTCAGGGAGAAAGGTACATAGACAATCTACCTAATCACTGTACCCTAGATTTATCTTTTGTTATCCATTACACAAGCTTGTCCAATCTCTACTTAAAAGCTTCCTGGCAGTCTCTGCCAATGTTTCACTATTTTCACCACTGCAAACTTATCCTGTGGCTTTTGATACATCTCCTTTCAATTATCAAAATTAATTGCCCTTACACATAGTGCAGAAGTCCCTTTCTTTGTGGAAGTGCCTTCAGATTAGCTAGAATAGTCCTCAGCTTTCCCTCATCCTTCTCTTTTTGCACACTGGTCAAGTTTTCCAGAATTCTGACTATTATTCAGATCTTCAGAAATGTCTTTTAAAACCAGTTTCCTGTACTCAAACAATTAAATGATGCAAATAAATTGAAGTTTATATTTGAAAAGATTAATACTAAAAGGAATATTAACTCGGTTTGTTTTTATTCACAAAGAGAAAGATTCTAGCTGTGCCTAGAGAGACCTGGTTCATTTCTTAACAGTTACTTCCCTAAAAACTGGGCAAGTTATTGACTTCAGAGTCACATTTTCACAATGACTGTAGTAGTAGATTATCACAGTTTCTGTTTACATTGCTACTCAATTTCCAACCCAGGAGGAAGGGTTTTGCAACCGAGTGCACTACTAATAACTGAAATAATGAAAACATCATATTTGATGTAAGTAGGACTTCAGATTTATATTTCAGAATATTTTATTCCTTTAAAATTTTCTATCATATTTTCCTTCATCACTATTGTGGTTTATATACCTTTCTGATACTCCTTCAATCTGTCATCTCCATAGACAAATAGTTCTTTTTCCTTGGTGGCAGATATTTGGCTCCTAAACAATTTCTCTTCTCATTGTGACCTTGCTATAGGCAGGGTTATGAATGAGAGGGAAGGGGAAAGGAAAAAGGAAAAACAAAAAAAAGGGAAAAGTACAAAGAGAAACACTACTAAGGAAAAAGGTGAAGTCAGTCCTTCAGAAAATGTCAGCTGATTTGTACAGGAACAGTACAGGGCATGAGGGAGGATCAAAATATTGCAAATCAGATTTTTATTTGTTTCCAGGAATATTTATTTATTTATTTATTTATTTCAGGTACACAGGTTTTTCTGTGTGGGCAGAAGGTGAGAAGCTGACATCATGACTTCACCACTGATAAACAGGAAACATTTATTTAAAGCAACCACTAAGTGGTTTTGGTGTGTTTAGATGATCCAAATAAAGCTGTGAGAGACACAGGAAACTATAGGCCTGTTAGTTTGACCTCAGTGCCAGGGAAGCTCATGGAACAGATTATGATGAGTGTCATCATGCGGCACTTGCAGGGCAACCAAGCGATCAGGCCCAGTCAGCATGAGTTTATGAAAGGCAGGTCCTGTTTGACCAACCTGATCTCCTTCTATGACAAAGTGGCGTGCTGAGTGGATGAGGAAAAGGCTGTGGATGTGGTCAACCTTGACTTCAGTAAGGCTTTTGACACTGTTTCCCACAACATTCTCCTTGAGCAACTGTCTGCCCTTGGCTTGGACAGGTATACATATTTTGGTTAAAAACTGGCTGGGTAGCCAGGCCCAAAGAGTCGTGGTGAACAGATTTAAATCCAGTTGGAGGCCAGTCACTAGTGGAGTCCCCCAGGGCTCGGTACTGGGGACAGTTCTCTTTAACATCTTTATCAATAATCTGGATGAAGGGATCGAGTACACCCTCAGTAAGTCTGCAGATGACACCAAGTTAGGTGAGTGTGTTGATGTGCTCCAGGGTAGGAAGACTCTGCAGGATCTGGATAGGCTGGACTTGAGGCCAACGGTATGAAGTTCAACAAGGCCAAGTGCCGGGTCCTGCACATGAGGCACAACAACCCCAAACAGCCCTACAGGCTGGGAGAGGAGTGGTTAGAAAGCTGCCTGGCAGAGAAGGACCTGGGAGTATTGCTTGACAGTTGGCTGAATATGAGCCAGCAGTGTGCTCAGGTGGCCAAGAAGGCCAGCAGCATCCTGGCTTGCATAAGAAACAGCGTGGCCAGCAGGTCCAGGGAAGTGATTGTCCCCCTGTACTCGGCTCTAGTAAAGCCTCACCTGGAGTACTGTGTTCAGTTTTGGGTCCCTCACTACAATAAGGACATGGAGGTGCTTGAGTGAGTCCAGAGAAGGGCAACAAAGCTGGTGAGGGGTCTAGAGAACAAGTCCTATGAGAAGCAGCTGAGGGAGCTGGGCTTGTTCAGCCTGGAGAAGAGGAGGCTCAGGGGTGACCTTATTGCATTCCACAGCTACCTTAAAGGAGGCTGTGTCAAGGTTGGGGTTGGTCTGTTCTCCCATGTGCCTGGTGACAAGACGAGGGGGAATGGGCTAAATTTGTGCCAGGGGAGGTTTAAGTTGGAGATCAGGAAGAACTTATTTACTGAAAGGGTTGTTAGGCATTGGAATGGGCTTCCCAGGGAAGTGGTTCAGTCACTAGATGATTCTGTGATTCTGTGATAATTCCAACACGGAAAAGAATTCCAAATAAGGAAATAATTCCAATAAGGAAATGTGCTCATTTGCTTAGAAGTAAAATCAAGTGTACTACAGAAAATGAATTTTCATTCTGACTGGTTAATAATAATTCTCTCTAAATTTAGAGGAGGGATTTATTTTTGTTCTCTCTCTTTCCATCATGCCCTCGCCCACCCACCCACCTGCCTTCTCCCCCCCCCCAGGAAATTAGGGAACTTAGACACTTGGATACAAACATAGAAATTATACAAGTAAGAGAAAATAAAATAAAATAAAATAAAATAAAATAAAATAAAATAAATTAAATATAAAATAAAATAAAATAAACCACGATGCACCCTTTTCCAGTATTGACAGAGATAATAAGTGTATATGGATACAGTTCTTACAACAGGTGAGGCAGTCATGGCTCATAATGATAAATAATTAGGATATCTAAGTCAGAGGATGTGTCACCAGAATAAGTAGAAAATCAAGGAAATAGGAAACAGAAAAAGTTGCTTAGTGGAAAAACACTTTTTATCACTTCATTAAAAATGATTATTTCCAAGTATAACTCTCTTGATGTTCAAACACCTTTTACTTGGAAAAACAAACAAGCAGACCAAAAAAGATATGGGTATATTTTTTTAAGACCCTTTAGAAAAGGTAAATGGTAAGCACAGTCAAAGAGGAAGCTTCTTCAAGCAAAAGTTATTATTTCTCCTTTTTTTTTTTTTTTTTTT
>NC_048926.1:7116681-7120111 GCF_011077185.1 Oxyura jamaicensis | reverse complement strand
TTTTTTTTTTTTTTTTTTTTTTTTTTTTTTTTTTTCTTGGTTTAGGCCTAGATTGGATTGTGCTGTGTTTGAAATATTGTGTTAGAGGATATTGGACATGTGCTGTTACTCCTTGTCATTAAGGTTAGTTTTTATTGCTAGAGTGCAAACCTGCTCTCTCTGTTCTGGAGACCTTTTATATCTACATACTCCTTTGGTTTTATCATTTTGCTTTCATCAGGAAGGTATTCAAAATGTTATTTGAGCAACGCATGTTTATTTACTGAAAGCATATTGTCATACAATGTCAGTTTAGAAGTGATCATTCCAGCCACCACTGGAAAAATGAAATGCACTTCTTTCTTGAATGAAGCCTAATAATTTCCATCATGAATTTTGGACAGGAAGTAGAATGCTGAAGCTGTGAAAATGTTCTCTGTGCTACCACGGAGCACACACACAAGTTTATTTCCACAAAAGATTCGATAGCTTCTCATCATTAAACCAGCATAGCAGACATTAGAAATCAGAGACAGGATTTTGTTGTATGAAGAAGATGCCTTTCTCCTGGACATTCAGATTAGATTGCTTTTCAGCTCTTGAAAAATAAATGTTAGTTCAAATATGATTTCAGTGAAGTTCCTAGAAGAGAATTAACATCACTGAAACCATCAACACAATAATCATGAATTAGCTCCCTTGCCATAGTTCAGAAGTGTAAGAGTTGTAATGATCACGGGTATCTTGGAAATAATAATCTGGGGAAAAAAAATAAAATAAAAATAAAATAAAATAAAAAAACCACCTTTCTCTAACAGCAGTACAACAACTATTTGTTGCATTTTTGTTTGTTTGTTTTTATTTTGTTTTGTTTTTAAACAAGTGTGTTATCCAAAATATTAATAGTTTACAAAAAAAAAAAAAAAAAAAAAAAAAAAAAAAAATAAGAAAAAAGACCAAGAAACACCATATAAGAATTATTATCTGATCACCTACTCTCCTAAGTGGTTACAGAAGCTGATTTTTGACTCAACACTGCAAGAACTTGATGCATTCCAGGAGCACTTTATAATAATAATATTATTATTATTATTATTATTGTTGTTGGTTGTTGTTGTTGTTGTTGTTGTTCTTACATGAAGTTTCACATGCATTTTCGAGTCCCATCTCTACCATTTGGAACATGCAAGGCAAACACAAAATCAGAAGAGAACTGGATATACGGCAAGGTGACGAGACTTGTGAAAGCTGTCACATCAGATCATTATAGAAGTGGGATAACAATGCCTTTCCCTCAAGTTCACAGTCCACTATTCTAACCACTGAATTGAGTTGCCTGCATTCATTTATTTCTATCCATATATTACAAAGGAAAAACAATAGGTGCAAAATGGGAGAGAGAAAGAGAAAAAGTAACCTTGTAGGAAAAATCCTTGCTTTTCACACTGCTGAATAGAGCATCACTCACAGGGAGTATTTTTTATTTAATTTTTTGTTAACTGCTTGACAGTATCCATTCAAAGAATTTTATTGGAACAGCTTGAGCAGCAACATATAAGACAAAAAGAAATGTGACAAGAATCAGTTATAAAAAGAATAATGGAAAAATCCAGGAGGCTGTTTTTGTTTGTTTGGGCTTGGTTTTATTCTCCTACTAAGATTGCATGTTCTACTACTTCCACTTGTTACTAAGAAGAAGAAGAAAAAAAATAATTCATATCTAAAGAAACCTTGATTTCAGTATATTTTCAATTCAAATAAACAGTCTTCCGTCAACAATGAAATTCATAAAATAAATAAAAATGACTGTTTTTTCTTTCCTTCTTTTATTTATACAACCACAATCGGACAAGCTATAATGCTATCTAAACAACTATACACATTAAGAAACAAACATAGATCAATAGTTATAATTTGACACACATACACCGTTCACTGTGGAAACATCAATAGTATAAAAGCTTCATGGGCATAGCTGGGAATAATGTGTTCAGTAGATGATGTTGGCAGAAGATTAAATAACCGCATGTCAGAAAGAAGAAAAAAAATTCAATGAAAAAGAATGCATAGTGAAGATGTGCAGGTGCTCTGAGCTAACCGGTTAGTATTAATAATAAGAAAATTATCTTTGTCTTCCAGTCATTCAATTACTTCATGAACAAATATTTTTGCTTGGATGTCTGCTATTCAAATATATGCTGTCTTTCCTATCTGCCGAAGGACTG
Organism: Oxyura jamaicensis; assembly: GCF_011077185.1. Classification (NCBI taxonomy): domain Eukaryota; kingdom Metazoa; phylum Chordata; class Aves; order Anseriformes; family Anatidae; genus Oxyura; species Oxyura jamaicensis. The sequence continues at coordinate 7,117,907 of NC_048926.1, read as the reverse complement.
CTATTGAAAGACAAGAAAACAGGAAATGACTTGCACATTGTGTGACAATATCTTGAGCTGCTATATGCTATTTCATAAACAGTGCTATAGGTGACTATTCATCTCATCCTGATCCCTAACACTCTGATGGAGTGAGTCATGAGAGAGAGATGTAGCAAGTAATTATTTGACCAGGAAGGGAAAAAAAAAAAAAAAAAAAAAAAAAAAAAAAAAAAAAAAGTTTATTCAAATAAGCTAACAGAAAATAGCAGAAAATAGAACTGAAATTCAGGGGTATTGGGCTGTGTCAAATATGTGCACAATGTACTCTCCTGTTAAAAACTCATAGTACCTGAATTTCAAACTCTCAGCTATTTATTATTGATTAAAGAATTTCAACGTGTTAACTGATTTATAAGACAAAATGAAGTTGGATATTATCCTAAAGACCACAAGAAATCATTTTTTTATCTGTTGACCAAGTAACTCCATTCTTTTGAGAGCCAGTTTTTCTTTCTTCTTTGGATAGTCTTAACATCTGTTGTTTTTGTTGGTGCTGTTCAGTTGTACTTAATATATATATATATATTTACTATCAATATGAAAAAGCAAAAATTGGAGAGGGAAGATGAAAGAATTCCAAAACAGATATCAAAAGTAAAAATAAGATACCTCATCTTTCAATTGATGGGGATTGTAGTTCTTTTTTATTTATTGACCACTAAGTGATAACAACCTAGAAAACTGGTCCCGCATCTCTCAAAAGAAGATGATGCAAAACAGCTTGTAATGTCACTTTGTACTGAAGAAATTGTATAAGGGAAGTTCTTCAAACTGATATGATATTGTCAACAAAGGGAAATCCAGATGATAGAAAAATTGTTCTGAAGTATAAAATACACACCTCACAAAAAAAGTTATTTCCATATTTCTCCTGCCTGTTAGTTATATATGACAGGTGGGCATTTCCACAAATAAATTATCCTCAAAAACTTTGTATGTGCTTGTGCACCTAGTGAGATTTCTGAATATACACATCTATTTCATGCTTGCTACTATGCTTCCAATTCTTCATTTCATGATGATATAAGTAATGAGATATTGTTGGTCTTTTTACATTTTTAAAGACTCACAGAGTGATTTGATTATATGTAAATTCAGTTCTTACTAAGCCACACAGAAAAAAATATGAAATGTGTCCTCCTTACTTCTTATGGTTAGGAAAAAGCATTTCACATGCTTTCTCT
>NC_048926.1:7115700-7116581 GCF_011077185.1 Oxyura jamaicensis | reverse complement strand
TTTAAAAAAAAAAAAAAAAAAAAAAAAAGGATTATTTCAGCAAGGCTTTTATAATTTTCATCCATGACATCTCAATGTCTATGTCTAGCAATATAGAACTGATTATTTTTTCCTGTTTATGATGCTTAGTTGATGCACTGAATTCAGGATCTTAGTTTTTCTAGATTTTCTGAGATGAATGTGAAGATTTAGGTACCTGCACAGAAGTCTTCATTCACCACAGATCTTGGTTACCCTCTGAAGTACCTAAGGGGGAAATTAAGGTTAACAGTACTCTTAGAACTTGCTCAGTTCAGTTTCACCTAAATCTTAATCTCCCAAGGTTGTGTACCTGAACAATTCAATTTTTAAACTTTTTTTTTTTTTTTTTTTTTTCTGTTCCCCATATATGGTAATAATTTGCTCAGTGTTCCAGATGTTTCTCTCACCTTTAGCTGATAATTCCACAAAGATTTTATAAACTAGATTTAATCTAAATCTCAACTATCATGAATCTGACAGTTGAATTCAATGATGATTTTCTTGATGACATTTCCCAGAGGAAGAGTAATGCCCTTGCCCCTTTAGTATGTTTCTCACATTGGGTCCAAGAAAGGCAGACTTTAGCAACCTACAGCATTTGCTGCAGTACCTACCTGATCCTTTGTGGTTTGGCCCTGGAGTTTTGGCTCAAGTTTAAGCTTTGAACTTAAACGCCAAACGAATGATTAGTTTGATCCAAGTGGTCTACTCCTAAGCTATACAAGATGTCCTCTCTGCTGTAGAAAATCACATAATCTTCAAGTACATGGAAAACTTCAAAACAGAATTTCAGCATCTATCGAGTAAGATTGTTCTTGTTTACATTGGGACCAAATACAGGCCAACAGCTCAGAGAATTC
>NC_048926.1:7106543-7115600 GCF_011077185.1 Oxyura jamaicensis | reverse complement strand
CCTTTTCTTTTCTTTTCTTTTCTTTTCTTTTCTTTTCTTTTCTTTTCTTTTCTTTTCTTTTCTTTTCTTTTCCTTTCTTTTCTTTTCTTTTCTTTTCTTTTCTTTTCTTTTCTTTTCTTTTCTTTTCTTTTCTTTTCTTTTCTTTTCTTTTCTTTTCCTTTCTTTCATTTCATTATGTTATTTTATTTTATTTCCCTGAAAATGTTTAAGTAATGAGAGCTGTACTGTGGCTCATGTAAGTGACTGATACAAGTATCTGAGATGATACAATCAAGGGAATATGTTTCATGTCTGACTCATGGTATGAGGACATGAGGACATGTTTATGACAGATGTGTGCATCCTGTGCACATGTATGGAGCTCTGCATGCCATTAATGGAAATAGCAGGCTCCCATCATGTAAGCATCCTTTCCTCTCTTGTCTATCAGATATTCTACTTGCAAGCTATACAAAAGTCCAGGAAGTCCATAAATATAAATAGCACAAAGGGTGCTGGAATAGAGACTGGAAGGCCCGTGCAACTGGGTTAGCATGGTGTAGCCTCATACCTACTGTCTACAGGCATTAATTGTCTCCAGAACTCTATCAGGATTTCACCCCAGAGGAAAATCATTGACTTAGTCATAAAGAAAGAGCCTGTTAACAAACTAACATGGATAATTAAGAAACAAGGAGCAAACCAAGGACCTAAATTATTTGACAATTTAAATGCATCCCTACAGAGCAGATTCATTAATATTCCTCATGCAAGAATAAGGTTAACTTAGAATTAAAATCATCTTATCTTTACTTCTCTTTCAGCAAATGGTTAAGTCAACTGACAGTAGAGGAAGACATGGCTTTTTTTTTTTTTTTTTTTTTTTTTTTTTATGTTGAATCATGGCAGCACATTTACTATGCTGTTTTTATGGGCCATAGCTTTGCTGAAATTTTCAGTGTCTTGACTGAACTAACAAATGACACAGAAATCTCTTGAAAAACTAACCAACAAACAAAAAAGTATGACTTCCTCTTTCTATGTTACTCAGTTCTTTGATTGATCCATCTTTCTTCTTTGGTCCATTTAGGTGTGTATTTCTTATAGCTGAAAGTCACAGAGTGACAGCTGAAGTCATAGAGTGTTAAAGCGTCTGCAAGAATAAAATACCAGCATGGAATGAGGAAAGTGATCTTGGAATCTGCCAGGAAGAGAGAGAAAAAGCAGTGGAGCAAAAATGAACAGGCCAGCCATATCATCTTGAGATGCTTCTTGGAAGGAAGGACTTAATGAGATCCAGCCTTCCTGGACTTTTGTATAGCTTGCAAGTAGAATATCTGATAGACAAGAGAAGAAAGGATGCTTACATGATGGGAGCCTGCTATTTCCGTTCATGGCATGCAGAGCTCCATACATGTGCACAGGATGCACACATCTGTCACTCACAAGATAACGTTACCCAGAGGCTGTGGTAATGAGACAAGAAAGATCAAATCTGTGGAAAAGATTTGAAGGAGGTGTGATTTCCCTTTAAAAAAAAATAATAAATAAATAAAAAATTCATTGAAATAAAAATACCATTTCAAAACAAAATATAATACATATAAATAGGGCCCAGAAAAGTCAAGTTTGCGCATAAAATTGCTGAATTATTTTGATTTTAACCATAAAGATTCTTACAGATCTTTGCATATCTAGACTAAATCTAATCCTAAATAAAGACATAAAGTACATGTACAGTTGCTGCCTCAGAATCAATTATCTAGTTTGAGTGAACCTCTTCCTGCTGTGAGTTGTTTTTTGGTGCGTAAATGTAACCACCATGAACACAGAGGAAAAAAGAAATTAAGCTGTGAAAATGCCTTGTTGAATGTATATTTTTTTATCCCATTCACTAAAGGTTTTGAGGTTCCTAAAGGGAGGAAGGGTGGCAAACAAATGTATGCTATGATTTAATTAAAGACTATACTGTAACACTGACAATGTTAATAACATGTCATGATGGAAAGCTAAAGTTGGAGTTGAAGTGATTGTCCAAACTCTGATATCAGTTTCCAATTTCTGACACTTCAAATTATTTTTCTTAAAAACATCCATTTAAAGGGATTTGTTTGTTTTGGTTTGTATTTGGTATAATTAAATATGTGAAATGGTAGCTTGAAAAGACCCCAAGGGAATTGCCCACCTAACTCTATTATACATCTTTGAAAATCACAGCAACAAATAAAAAGTATGCTGAATTCTTCCATCACTCTTTCTAGTCAATGTCAGTTTTGTTAATTCCACTTTCAGCTGTTTTATTTTTCCATTATTAAACTTCATTTCATTTTTTCCGTCCTTCATTCTAGCAATAGATAGCATAAAACTTATTTTCTACCCACTTTTCTTTTTAAGAAGCTCAACATTGTTCTTCCTAATTGGCTCTTTTTATCTTCGTACTTATTGTCATGTATTGGTTCTTTCATGTGTCTTCATACTACCAACAGTCTTTGTCCTTTTACATCTAACTTCAAATATTCTGGTTTTCTTCAACCAGCTCACATTTCATAGCTGTTATTGTTTTCATTATTTTTGAAAAATATATATATATATATGAAAAAAAAAAAAAAAGTATCGCTCTGTAAGACACTTTGATTTCTTCACGTGTCTTTTCACCTCAAAAAACTTTACTTTTTTTTTTTTTTTTTCCTTGTTTGTTTCCCTTACTGTATTCTGTTTTAACTCTAGAGAATACATATTATGAATAAATGTTACTGGTGAATGGGATTTTTTCTTTTTTTTTCTTTTCTTTTTTTTAAAAAAAAATTAGCTACAGCTTGCTCAAAGCCAAACTAATCTACATATTCACATCCATTTTGATATTGCTGGAGTCTCCCAGGCACAATGTAAACAGACCTGCATTCCTGATGTTGAATTTAGCATGTTTGTGCTTGTTGCATTAGAGACTTGTTTTTCCAGGTTTATCCTTTTTAAAATAACCTGTAATGTTGGCAAGGTCAGGGAAAAATGTCAGTTATTTGTTCTGTAGGTGCTGGACGGGCAAGCTAAAGATCCCCAGAGGCTCTTCTAACTTGTCTAACCAGGTTTTCAAAAATAAATAGATTGTTTTTCATTTCTTATTTTCCTTTTTTTTTTTTTTTTTTTTTTTTTTTCTCCACCCCACCGAACTGCAGATTCTGTGGTTCATGGTATTCTGACCCTTTGTTAACTAGCAGCTCCTTGTATGAATAAGCTGCACTTAGGATTTGTGGGTTCTTTTTTTTCCCTTTCTGTATTGAGTATGCTTCTAATGAGAATCATATTTGCTTTTCACAGCTATGTGTTTGTGTGTCTTTAAACAAGAGAAAGCTGAGCATGGCATAACCTGTGTGATTTCTTTTCTATGCTTCCTACACAGCTTTATTTGAACCTAATACAACAGTACAGATGTCCTCCATTTCCATTTTAAAAGCCAGCAAAAATGATCAAGCAATATTACCGGTCTGTTTCTAGTTGGCTGTGTACAAGGAGTGTTCATTACTGATCTTAGCTACTGAAGGAGAATACATACACTTAATGGGAGAGATCCTCAAGCTAATTTTCCCTGATTTTTTTTTTATTCTCAGTCTTCTCTGTCTTCTCTATGCATATTTTCCTATTTAAGTACGGATCTTATAGGTCCAGATTTAATAGGCTAAGTTCCAAAGATAGAGGTTTGTCCAGTTTCTGACAGGTCTCTCTCTCACACCACCTTCCTCCCCATGCCCCGCCCTCTGGTTTTCTTTCAACAGTCATTACCAAAATGTTTCCATTTTAGATGCAACCTTTTCTCCACCAGAGTAGCAATATACAATAATTCTGTGGCTTCTGCTGTAATACGATACACCAACAAATTATTCTTTTGTCATTCCAATCCTCCTGGTTTTGATTTGACATTTCCCCTTTTCATGGTTTGCAATAAGACAGTTACACTCTCCTCTTCCAGGAACTCTTCTCTGGATTTTGGTGGGATTGCTTTCTTCATGCAATGTTATTGCCAGTTGTTGGCTGGTACACGCAACCTTGGAAATCAAAGGACTTAGTTCTAATCTAGGTTTTCAGTCTGGTTACATTTCCCTGGCAGGTACTACATACTTAGTAGAAGTAATAGGGATAAGTGAAATAGATCAGAATTCCTGCCAGAGAGAACATTTGGGGTTTGTTTCATACTATCATATAGAAAGGAAACTGGAAGATGACGTCTCTCTGCAAAGCTTGGTTTTCAGAGCTAGATTTTCATTCCCTCTAATGGTCAATACAATCTCAAAATTACCAGGAATACAAATTTATATTATGTAGCAGACAACATCTGTAAAGTAGAATTACTTATAAAATATATATCCCTGAATTTACTTAAATTGTACTTAAATTGGAGAGATAAAGAATTCCTGTTGGATACTGTTTAACTACTGTGCTGTGATGTTATGCTTATCTCAGCCACAAGATTTAAAATGATTTATATAGAAGAGTTAGATGTTGTTTCACTATTTCTGAAGTGACAATATAATTTTTCGGTATTTATGGTTTCTTTTAGAAATGTTATGAGGCTTGAGGCAGCTCCCCCCAGACTCCCTGCTCCTGTGTGGGCTCCTCTCCATGGGCTGCAGTTCCAGTCCAAGGCCTGCTCCTGTGGGGGCTCTCCATGGACTGCAGCCTCCTCCAGGCCACATCCACCTGCTCTACCTGAGACACCTCCACGGGCTGCAGCGTGATCTGCTCCATGTTGGACCCGCAGGCTCCAGGGGGACAGCGTGCTCCACCAATGGCCTCTCCAGGCCATAGGGGAACTTCTGTTCCATGCCTGGAACACCTCCTGCCCTCCTTCTGCACTGACCTTGGGGGGCTGCAGGCCTGGATCTCACTCCTCACTCTCCCAGATGCTGTTGTGCAGCAGCTATTTTCCTCTTCTTCAGTCTGCTCTCCCAGAGGCCCAACCAGCCTTTCTCACTGGCTCAGTCGTGGTCAGTGGTGGGTCTCTTTTGGAGCCAGCTGGAGCTGGTTCTGCTCTGACATGGGGCAGCTGCTGGGCTCTGCACACACCCCTGCATCCCTTCTGCTACCCATACCTTGCCATGTAAACCTAAGTTCTCAAAAGTGTATATCCTAGACCATAATATATATATACATTATTTATTTATATATATACATATATATATATACACATATATATATAAAGCAAGCAAGCAAAAAGTTTAAAACCAAAACTCACCCCAGAGATTTTTTTACTTTATCTTTTACCTTTGAGGAAAGAACAGGGCACGACCGATGTTACACCCTCAGTGAACATCTGGAAAACGTTCAGAATCTATAGGGGTAGGGTTGGGAAAATAACTTGAAATGGAGTTTCAATATTGGCTTCCTTTAAACACTTAGCAGATTTTGCACAGCAAATTATTTGGACATAAATGTAATTATTAATTATTAATGGATAGCAGTTGTTTAAATAAGCTCTTATTTCATAAACATTTAAAATAGGTCTCAGACTAGAAGGATGTAAATGACTTATTTTTTTTTTTTAATATATATATATATATTGTTATGTAAAACCTTGGAATGTTATGTTTTTTGAACTTTATATTACTGAGTAGCTGAGTAGGAAAATAACCTGAAATTCCATCGAAATAAATATTAATCTGACATATTTTTAACTAAATCCTTATTCAAGCCAACCATCTAAGCCCTGCCGTGAAAACACATATGCATGAAAAACACATAAGCGTGAAAACACATAAGCATGTCCAGAATTTTTTTCAGCCTACCTATATTGGACCTAAACTGAGAAAAAACACCATTTGTAGGTAGCTATCTCTTTCTGGTGGCTAAAGAAAAATCCTAGATGACAAAGATTAGAACATAGCTGTTAAGAGGCTAACAGATAACTAAAATGATTCCATGTTCTGTGACTGATCTAACGTTCACTAAAATTTATACAAAGACACTATCCGTAGCCTGGCTTCTGGCCAGTCCTTTTATCAGGCTAACTTATTTCAAGAGCCCAGGTTAAAAGAAAGAATAATTTTGGATGATAGAACTTAAAATCTTATCCAAACAATTTGGCTCATTGGGCCATGGAAGTCATTATCATTTTGCTAAACTGAAAACTTAATAGAAAAGTCTTGGAAATTAAAAGTACTATAACAAGTATTGTATTTCTGTACTATATAGATGTATTGATAGCATTAATATTTCCATGTATATCTACATCTTTATCTAGACACACATTTTAAGACAATAAAGGTTACAAATTCATCTGGTAATGTCTAGCAACTGAAGTAAACAAAAGTTTCCTGTTAGGAACAGCACAAAATATCATCATTGAGAAATTTATATAACCATTTGAACATGCATTATTTCAGAAAGAGAAATTTTAAAATAACAGGAAAAGAGTCATGGTGCAATTGCTGGAAACAACACACTGCCTGTCTTATGGATAAATTGGGAAGTTTGGGTACTGAATTTTTTTTTTTTTTTTTTTTTAAAAAAAAAAAAAAAAGAGCAGTTATACTGAAAACTCTGAGAGATAATGGATTGCTTAGGAAAGAGAGATGTATCATGTTAAAGGCTTCTTTTGAACAAAAGGAAAAAAAAAAAAAAAAAAAAAAAAAAAAAGCTTATATGTGTGCCGAAACAATTTATAAAATTAGACAATACTTATTTTTTCATAATCGTGAATTATAATACTCTAAAATGGCTCAACCAGATCCATATTAACATATAAATGGAAATTTCTTGCTTTTCTATTACTATTATTTTGGTGACATAGTTTTCAGAGACTTAAGTTGATGCTTAGCTTCACACAATTAGTACTCCCATTATGGAGGCTTTCAGATAATTTGTGAAATGGTAGTCATCAGAATAAATGTGTGTATATACTAAGCTGGTTATCTAGACTGGTTTTAACATCTCTGGAGAGAAATAAGTGCTTCTAGTGTCCAATTAATCCACCATAATGTAGGTCCTTAATAGGGCTAGATTTTCTCCATATGATATGAAAGTCTCCTAAGATAATTATTAACTTTTTTCATGGATATCTGAAGTTAGGTGAAACAAATCTCATTCAGACAGCCTAGTATTCATATATATCAGCTTTTGAACAATCAAACCAACCAAAGTCTAATCTCTGGATTGCTTATGAGTCTCTGTTCAGATTGCTTAACCTTGAACATTGCTACCTCTTAGTAGGAAGACTGAAATCAGAGCTTTCACTGGCCCCTGGAAGTGAGCTCTAATTCACACCAAAGCTGAAGAAAGAATTTCCATTGTCTTTAATGAAAGGTGATTTAAGATTCTCCATGTACTGAAAAAGCAATTGCCTGAAATCTACATTGAATCTTTTTGGATGGTTTCTATATGTCCAATTTGAGGGCTGTGGGTATCTACATTCTCCAGTATTACCTAGGAGAAATCAAACAAATGGATCACAGGGGATTTCTTGCATGGAAATCATAGCTCTTTTAAGGACAAAGTTAGAAGAAGCTATTTATTTATTTAGAAGTCTCCTGCAGGCAGCATGCTACAGCCATGGGTTTTGCCAGTGATATTACATGATGATGTGCTTGAGACACACAGACAGCTGGTGGCAGATTCTGTCATGGAGATTTGTTATAAGCATTGACTTGCTGCAAATAAGTGACTAGAGAAAGTGTCAGCTACATACCAGTATGTGGAAGCAAGTCTATCTTCCGTATTTATCTTTCAGCTGTCTACAGATTCATGCCCATGTTTATGTTCCTGGAATTTTTTCAGTCCATAGGAAATGAACTGTAAAGAATGGATGATGCTTCCTACAGCAAGGGACATGTAGTGAAATTCCGGGCACTCTAAAACTCAATCCACATTGGGTTTTTCTTGGCTGTAAAGACAAGGCAAAATACATACAGAGTTTACATACCCTGAGACATTGTTTTAGCAATGATTTTCATTAATACACTAGGTTTTGGTATCTCATTTGAGATGCAAATCTTTGTTGATATGAGACAAAGGGTAGTAGATCTGACAGCTTGTTTACTGTAGTCCAAGATATTAAATACTGACTAAGCTGAAATTTTCTGTGGAGTCTGAGGTTCATTATCTATTAAGAGTCAGTGGGATTGGGTATTTATCTTTTATTAACTGGTCTTGTTCTTATGAGCTTTGGGGGAAGGCTGATTTACGTTTGATGAGATCTAACCCATATTTCTTATTATGTGCCAAAGAAAGGGGAGGAACAGAGTAGCTGTGTGAGCTGGGAATCGCTTCAGTGTGTTACAGTCATACACACAGCAGACATAGATGTGCTGTAACTTTAAATGGCAAAGCCATCCATTATTTCTCTGATTTGATCAATTCCATGGTATTACAGATTCCCTAGGAAACACCAACATTTCCACAAATTTATTTTACACTTCTTATAAAATAGAACATGTTGTTTGGCATATAGAATTAGAAAATAAATATGGGGAAAAAAAAAAAAAAAAAAAAAAAAGAAATCACAAATGAAATAAAGTTGGTTAAGCAGTGGGAGAGAACAGGGAAGCATATTTATAACTTTTTAAAACTTATTATTATTATTATTATTAATAATTTTAATGTGAAAACTTAGGTGTAGAAGAGAGGAAATGGCAGCACTACCTTTAATTTGAAGAAAAAGTGAGATCACTTGATGAGTACAGTAAAAGCAAAGGGGCAGGGCAGGGCAGGCCAGGGCAGGGCAGGAGAGGAGGGGAGGGGAGGGGAAGGGAGGGGAGGGGAGGGAACATCCTCAGTGAATGTTCATCAGCTTCATAAAACCTAGTTCCAAAGCCTCATGGCCATCCTTCAAGGAACAATCCTCCCCGTAACTTTCCACTGAGGATATTACTATGGTGCTGCAGAGTGCCTTAATGTTAGCTACAAAACTGCAATGCATCAGTGCACACCTTCAAATGAACCCTGAGTCAGAAGTGGAAGCTTCAAGTTGGAAGTCATTTTGTTATTTATGGACAAATTTGACTGAGATGGCCCCTTGGAAGTCAGTTAGAGATGTATACACTGGAGAACTCATCCCTCTCTCTCTCTCTCTCTCTCTCTCTCTCTCTCTCT
>NC_048926.1:7104034-7106443 GCF_011077185.1 Oxyura jamaicensis | reverse complement strand
AATACCAGGAATGAACAAGTCAAATCATTTCCAGTAATTAAGATTTCTGAGAAAAACAATTACCTCTTCTCTTTCAGACATTAAAATAATAATAATAATAAAGTTGTATAATTATTCTAAACTGAGAGAATATTAATTAATTTATTTATACTACTTTGGCTATTAAGAAACCTTACATCAGCAAGGTTGTCATGAACTCAGAGAAGCTAGGTGGTGTATCAGATACACCTCCCCTCCCCTCCCCTCCCCTCCCCTCCTCCTCTCCTCCCCTCCCCTCCTCGTCTCCTGCCCTGCCCTGCCCTGCCCCGCCCTGCCCCTTTGCTTTTACTATGCTTTGTCAAATCCATCAGACATGGTTCAACTCCACACATGCAGACTGAAAAGACTGTTTCTGTGAATTACGAAGTCCAGGCTAACTGGACATCTAACTTTTAGAGGGCCAGAAGGTATGTTTTCATAAAGTAGATTTATTCAATTAAAACAGTAAACAAAAACATATTTGGGGGGATAAAATAATAATAATAATAATAATAATAATAATAATAATAATAATAATAATAAAGTAGATTCCTTTCTAGCTGCCAGATTGGAGTCAACTCAAAACCTTCAAACCAGCTATACTGATGCAGCTACAGAGAGCTTTTCAGGCTGGGATCTCTCAAGGGACCTGGAGGTTAGGTAGTCTTTTTCTTTTTTTGTGTCTCTCTATTTTTTTTTATTTGCCCTACAGTCTCACAAAGTGGGAACACATGAAGTTGAAAGGAATAAGCTTGTCTAACATCTAATAAGAGAAGAATCTGTCTCTGCCAGTGATATGAATGGGAATACAAAAGCTGTAGGCATGTATATTCCATCAGCAGCAAAAGCAGAAGGCAAAAGGTTAGCCTAAGATCTGCTCTCAGTTGCTTTAGAAGCTCTGTTTAATTGTTAGTCACGATGCGCTGTGGGCAGAACAATTAGTTGTATCTATATTAGATCTAAGCTGTAATTATTTGTTACATTAATCATGACTAGAGTGAGAATTGAATTAGTCATGAGCATTACGTGGTCTATTTTATTTTATTTGGAAGAGGTAGGAAATATCCAGTTTTCTTATTAAATACATCCTATTAAAGTGAGGTTGCCTGTAAGCCAACATCACACCCAGGGTTTTTCCACATACTGAACTTGAAGGATTTCCATCCCAGCAGCAGAGCCTAGGAGCATTTACAAAGACATGTATCAGAGCTAGGGCTGCATCCAGACAGTGTGGGTGCGAGGGATAGGAATGAATTGCAGGATGGCTGCAAGGGTGTCTCACTAAAGAGAGTCCACTAAAGGGTGTTAATGGAGTGAGGTGCCTCCCTCAGCCATGGTTACTCCACTTCTGGTAAGAGGTGCCCAAACAGAACAATTTACATCCCCCTTTGCAGCTGGTGTGGGATAGGCAGATGGCATTTTGTTCCCATTTCCTTCTACTTACAATGTTTATCACAGGGCACCACTGCTGTGGGACCTTCCCCAATGCTGGGGCTACCCTGTTGCCGTGCATGGCAGTATTTTGGCTCTCGCACTCCTCAGAGAAGCTGCTGGTTAAGGGGGATGCAGTGAATGTTGGGGAAACATCTGGGACTGCTCCCCAGCAGCAAACTGCCATTGCCCCTGTCCCAAAAAACTAAGGAGAATGGAAGTGACATTACCTGGGTTCAGGCAGGGAGGAGGAAGTGTTACCATCACCACACTGGTGACAGCATACATGTCTGTGCAGGACCTATTTATAAAATGCTGCAGAAGAGGAAAAAATCAAGTCTGGGACAGTGTGATGGTTGAAGGAGTCATTCTGACAACAAGGGAGAAATGACAGAGTGTTTTTGTTCCTGGAAGAGCTTGTGTGACTTGTCCTGTGGTTTTCCATTGCCTGCATGTGCATACCCACATTTGTGCTGTGTCTGCATGTCCCTGCACCAATATGACAGGGTTTTGGGCTGCTGTCTGAGTCAGATTCCCCTTTGCAGGAATTGGACCTACATTGCAAAACCCATTGATTTTGATCCACAGAAACAGTCCCACTGCAGGTGTTGAGACTATTTGTATGACTAAGTGGTCTCCCTGACATGACAGAGTTTGCCTGAAGCTGCAGGATAATTTTCAGACATCTGCTCCTCACAGAAGGTGCTTCTTCTACCACAGACCACAGATTTCAGCATTTGGGATTTCCTTCATTATGCTTTCAAAGGTGACTTCATATATTGCAGTCCAGGCAGCAATTTGCCAAGAAGATTTCACTGTCTGATAGTAATCCAGAAAAATAGTAATGTGTATATAAGATTTGATTCATACAAGGTTGGTGCATTCCCTCCCTCCCTCCCTCCCTCCCTCCCTCCCTCCCTCCCTCCCTCCCCTCTCCTCTCCTCTCATCTCCCCTCCGCT
>NC_048926.1:7094731-7103934 GCF_011077185.1 Oxyura jamaicensis | reverse complement strand
TCCTTCCTTCCTTCCTTCCTTCCTTCCTTCCTTCCTTCCTTCCTTCCTTCCTTCCTTCCTTCCTTCCTTCCTTCCTTCTTCTTTCTTTTCTTTCCTCTTTCTAAGAGTTCTAAGAGTTGCTTCTTACTGTCATTGACTCATTTGCAACTCCATCTTGGCATTGGTGTATGTATGTCAGGAATAAAACCTCTTGGAAAAAATGTCTCAACTTTTTCTTCTAATAGTAAAGTGACATTTGCTATAAAGGAGCAGATGTGTATTTCCAATAACAATAGTGATGTTATGTACAGACAGCTGGTTGAATGTTTTATTTCTATTTATTTAATTGATTACATTTTCTCTGTAATGGAAAATAGAAGTTATTTAATAATATTAATTCTTCATTAGCATATCAGTTCTGTGCATTAATGAAAACTTTTGCAGCATTTGTGAGCAGTAATGAGAAAAGGGTTAGCCACCAACCAAGCACTAACTCCAAGGCTTCAGCTCCAAGTCTTCATTAATGGACAGGTCTCCCACAGTTGCTGCCCAAGTTGAACAGCATCATTCTTGTCACTTCAGTTCTTTTTCCTCTTAGACTTTCATCAGCTTTACCTTATAGATGAGAAACACAAAGTTCCCTTTTATGAGAGGTTAGCGTTCAATTTTTTTCCATGCTCTAAATGAAGGAAATGGATTCAGTTTGCATAACAGAAGCACACCATGAATAAAACCTCTAAACTTTTAGTCTGAAAGTTCATACCTCAAAAGTCTTTGCTGTAGAATTAACACATTCTAGCAACTGGTAAACTTACCAGCAGAGGGAGATGTGGCTTCAGATAGTGTAACACTTTTGTGCATAATTTGCCTGTACCAAGAAAACTTGGTTCTGGGTATCCTATACAATATAAGGGTTAAATTTGTACTAGGGTAATACATAATTTGTTTGGTCCAGAGTAGGTACATGGATACCACTACAAGGAGTGGTGTTTGATATAATACCAACTCAATTTGTAAGTAGAAATACATTAATGCAACATAAACAATGGAGAGGTTTAAATAATTAAGTATTATCAAGTACATGTGATTATCTAAAACAGTTGAACCTAGGTACTTACAGATCAGTAAACAAACCCCTTGGGGCCTACCATATCAGCTAGAGACTTCCCGTTGAAGCAAATAAATACAAGACTGTTAAAATCTTTAGACTCCAGTGACCCCTGGGGTTATGCTGGCTGGCTACATTCACAACAGTCACAGGTCTATTCATAGAAATGAATTGTCTTCGTACATAACCAGTGCAAAGGCTTATAACCACATAATTGTCCTTTCCACCTCCTATTGCACCTGTTCAGACCATGATGTAGCCCCCTTCCAGGTTTTGGGTACTCTGTTCCCAAAACAATTCAATTTCCCTAAAATTCAGTTGACACAGTTCTGCTAGTGGGGCTGGGGATTCATTTCCTTTGGTCCTTCTGGTATTATAATATGCATTTATCACATCATTGCCCTTTAGACTGTCATGTTTATATTATATTTATTTATAGCAGATTGCCAGCATACGTCCCTGAATAAAATTTTATCAGGCTGCACTTAAAATATTTTTGAAATATGTCAGATATTAGGGATAACATTATTGGTGTTTTAGACACTACGACACTACGAGGAAATCATCACATGATTGCTCAGAGAGCAGGCTCTCTCTCTCAAAAAAAAAATAAAAAAAAAATAATAATAATAATAATAATAAATCCTCTCTTTGGAGCTATTTTTCCAAGAACAATCTTCACGAAAATGACTCCTAATTTAAAGGAAACTAAAGTATTGCTCAGCCCACTGACAGGGCAAATGGCTCTTTGTGGTGGTTTTACCTTGCTAGGCAGCTGAACACCACAACTTCTCTCTCACTCCCCCCGCCTCTCCCCTCAGATGAGGAAAGAAAGGAAAAGTAAAGGAAAGAACAACTCATGGGTTGGACAAGGATAATTTAATTAAAGAGAAAAAATATATATATTAAGGAAATATTATTATTAATTAAACAATACAACTAAAGGGAAAAAAAGGAAAGGTGAAGAGGGAGGGGGAAAGGGAATAACAAAACAAAACAACTAAAAGCTATTATGGAAGTGCAGAGGAAAGAAATTACTCTCTGCTTCCCACAAATGAGCAATGCTTGACCACGTCCTTGAAGCAGGGCCTCAACACACGTAGCCGGTGTTTGGGAGGAGGATATATGTTTTCACGAGAGCCCACCCCTCCCCTCTTCTTCCTTTTTCCACTTTTTATTGCTGAGTGTGACATCATATTGTATGGAATATCCCTTAGGTTGGTTTAGGTCAGCTGCCCTGGTGATGTTTCTTTCTCACTTTTTTGCCCACCCCCTAGGAGAGTTAGAGAGAGTCCTGATGCTGTGCCAGCACTTCTCAGCAGCAGACACAACACTGGTGTGATACCACTGCTGTTCTAGCTACAAGTGCAGAGCACAGCACTGTATGGGCTGCTGCAGGGAAAGTTAACATCCCAGCCAGAGTCTTCTTGGTCAAATCATAGAAATGAGCTACTTTAAGAACATTGTGCCTTTAAAAGCTGACATTATTGCAGAAAAGCATATACAGCACCTTGTCAGCATGGAATAACTGGGCTCAACCCAGCTGTCATTTCTGACAGGTCAGTGTAATGAGCAAGAGGAGCAAGAGAGTGCTGAGACAGTAGAAAGGTTTTTTTTTTTACCCTAAATCAACAGGGTAGAGCTGTTTGGCATGATAAGACCATATATACATGTCTCATTATGTGTATATTATCAAATTGTTGTCACCCATGCTATCGAACTTAACCACATTTATGTTTGGGATTCATTTCGTGCAATTTCTTTAAATTCCTAACTTGGGAATAGCAGAAAAACTGATTCTCTGGCACATCAGGCATTATCCAGGCCCGTCCATGTGTATTAAACTTACATGCACTTGTAAAACTACTCACAGTGAGAAGCAATAGTTGGATCATAATTTTTGTTTTGCATTTGTTCTTTTTCAGAAATTCTTAAAATACACACTTACAATGGAAAGTATGGAAAAGATGAAAAAGGGAGAAAACGGGGTTGGAGCCAAAACATGAGGAAAAGAAAGGAAATATTATAATAATAATGATTATGATACTTTTGTTTAAATACTCTAAAGAATACAGCAGACTAGGTATGGAAAATTACCAGAAAAAGTTATAATTTATTTCAACACTTGCTTGGCTGTTTGTTGTTTTTTTGTTTGATTGTTTTGTTGTTCTTGTTGTTGTTTTTCTATATGACCCTTCATGGCTCTGTGCATTCACTCACCAGCATGTCAAGTAAGAATGGTGTTTCCATTGTCCTTTGTAAAGCGTTTTAAGATGTATGGATGAGAAGCACTTTATAAGAACTAGGGATTAGTAAAAGCACAACAATAAAAAAAGATGAAAGGGATAAGAGGTTAGAATTTAAAACACTAATAATAATCATAGTGCCACAAAATTAAGAGCAACAAAAATAAATCCTTTTGAGATGCAGCTTGAATAGTTGAATGTGGGGGAAGGGGCAAGAAGAACAGAAAAATAATACCTCCTTTTTTTCAGTTGTCAATATCATTTATACAAAAACATGTACACACATTGTGATGCCATTTGAATTATGTAAGAAAATTTGAAATAGGGAAGGAAATAGAAGCTATTCATGTGCAGAGAAAGATCAGATAAGTAAATTAAACTATATGTTGAATTCTTCTGTAAGCAGATACCCCTTAAGGCTACAAAAATAATGATTTGATTATTAAAGCTGCAGAATGTGTGGCTCATCTCCCTTTGTGTTACAAGGAGCCTTTCCATTAAATTTGTTTTTAAGTAAAATGTCTATGGGAGACTCATTTTGGATACTGATTATGCACCTCTTAGGAGAGGAACTCATTGTCTCCCCTCCACACACCAGAGTTCTATTCCAGCAAGGAGCTGCAATGTCAAGTCATCAACCCCAGGTCTTCGATATACCTGGAATGAGCCTATTCTACCAGCACATTCAATAAAGCAATTACTATAAAATTAATGTAACTGGCCAGTGCATCAGATGAAGTATAAGGGTATTGAAAGCATTTTAACATATTCTCCCCCAAATTTTAGAAGCTGCTTCATTTCATGTCTCCTCAGAAATAAAGGGCAACCATACAGGCAACCCATGCCAGAAGATTGTAAGAGTGGCACAGAATGAAAAGGATGCTTCTCAATATAGTCTTGATTGTTTTGCCTGAGCACTTAAAGGCAATCTCATACATTTTCCACAGCACTAGTTCACTACTGGTAAGGTTCTTAACACCTTTGTCCCAGTGTGCAATGGTTAAGTGTGAAGAAGGAGTTGCTCTCTTCTTCTGTCCTAATGAAGAGGCCACCCCTAATGGGAAAACAATAGTCCACTTTCCTATCTGGGCACTGCAGAAGATGTTTGGTGAAGCTGTGACATCTTCTGGATGGATGTATTATAAGGAATAAAGCAGGTCTTCTTAGAATGCTGCTCTTTAGAAATATTTGGCAGCTGCTGTGTTGCAGCCACCCTCTGATGGTGAAATAAAGCCTGCTGAATGTGAGGAGCAGCTGTATGTAAAGAGAATAGAAATATAGAGTCATGACCAGTTAGAAACTTCCTGCCACAGCACATCATATGTTACTATGAGATTTGTCTTAAGTGCCAAGCCCAGCCACATTACTTTGGGAGTGTGGCTGGGCTAGGGACAACTGTTGCTAAAACAAATCATGATAGAAGCTGTCCAGGTATGCTGCTAATATGAAATGTGGAACATGAAAACACAAGAATTCCAAGCTTGAGATATTTTGTGTTGTGTGACCTGTGCCCTCATTTCCTTTCTTTGTCCTAGTCTCCTTCACACCTATTTCCATCACAGAGGGTAAGGTAAAATGAGATCTTAATCCTTTCCTTCTTTGCAGCTGATAAATAATGTTTTATCGGGTGAGCACATCAACATTTACATTGAAATATTGTCTATTTCATATCTGAGCTCTGATATCTCTTTTTGTTGTTGTTGTTTGTTTGTTTGTTTTTCCCAATACAGAAGATATCTGGAACAGAAAAGCCTTATTCATTCAGAGGCAATCAAAAGAATAACTGCTTAAAAAGACTAAACATACCTTCTCAAGTATGCTAGACTGGAGGAAGCATTTGGTGATGGTTTATAGTGACTTGGCAGGACCTTCAGAGACTGTAGAGCATACCACAGCTGCACTAGTAAGACTTAAAAATGACAAGATTCATGCTACACTAAATTTCAGTACTAGCTCAGCTTGTCGTCTGATTAATTTCTGGAAGGAATGAACTACAGAGGCAAAGATAACTTAGGTGTCCTGTATATCTTTATTTGCAGGGTCCTGGAGGAGGAAGGAAGTTAGCAGGTTAGGACATGTGGCCATGCTTGCCAGAAACTGGACAAATCTGAACATAAATCTGATAAATAATCTTCCAGTCCCAATAGAGATGTTGGTTCAAATACTGCTGTCAGACCCAGGCACTGAATTAATGTGTTCCATAGACATCTATGGGATTTAGCAGGCAGAAAGGAGATCAAGGCCAACCTAGGTTTGCTAAACTGCATATTTTTCCCTTCCTTTCCTCTTCCTTTCCTTCATTCAATTCTTTACCCATTCCATCTCAATTGGTCTTGTTAAAAATAAATAAAAAATTGAAAAATAAATTCAAAAAATCAAAACTAATTTTTGATCATTAAAACCATAAAAATTGTATCACAAGACAAGCACAGGAAAAGAGAAAATTTGGTCTAGCACAAGTCTGAATAGGCAAAGATCAAAAGAAAATTAAAGCGACATCAGCAAGATGCTCTGCAACTTAATATGGGTTCTGACTGTCTCATCTCCACAACTGCATTGTGATTACCTGCATCCCACCTCCTGCTTGCAAGACAATATGTCTTACAGGTAACAAAGCGAGGTGAAGAGGCAGCAAAGGACTGCATCTTCTGACTCTCACTGCTGCAGATAGCTGAGTTCACAACTTATTCTGAAGTGATTAGAGATATAAAAATCCCCCCTCCCTCCTCTCAACTCAGTGCATTACTGCAATTGCTAATTTAAGCAGGACGTGAGGTGAGTTCTTTCAAAGAGTGAACCTGACCCTTCACCTCTCCAGCACTACCCGTGGCTGTTGCAAAGCAATTGTGCCCGTCAATGGAGAACAGAGAGCAGTAAAAGTAATGAGAAAGGTAATAAGAGTTAAAACAAAGGTAGATGGACCTCAAATGAAAACAGGAAGATTTAGGATACCTAGAGAAGACAAGTCAGCATTATATAGAGACGAATTAATACTTTGGGATTAAACTGTGTGTGAAGGGTAGGGGCATAGTGCACTAAAAATAGGAACAGGGTAATTTAGAAGCTAATCAAGCTCTGTCACAGACAAAATTAATAAGTAAAAAAAGTTTTAACAAGACATTAGCCATCTGAAGAACCTAGAAGGCCTGTGGAGGAGGATATTGTATCAGAAGGTGTTATTAACACTGCTATTATTAGAATGGGTATGATTAACAGGACTTGGTCAGAAAGAAGCAAGGTGAAGTTTAGAAGTGCAGTGGTGGATCACCCAGAATGTCATTACGAGGTGAAAATTACAAAAAGGAGAAGGAAATGGAGGAAATAATTTTGGGAAATGATAGATGAAAAGACAGTGAAGTGTTTTGACCTCCTCCATACAGCATGAAGATATACAGAAAGTATATGAAGCACTGAGAAAGACCCAGCAGATGAGGTAGTTGTTTTCTTTTCTGTCCTTGTTTTTATTGCTATAATTAAGTGGTTAACATTTGGTTGTGAAGTTCTGACTTTATAGACAGAGGACTGCTACAGGCTCATTACAGGTTACCATGATCACATCTGTCTTTGTTTTGTTTGTTTGTTTGCTTATTTTCTGTAATGACTTGTAGTTGGGATTTCATAAGTACCGAGAGCCAGGTATAAGATTCAGATGGTGTAAAATACTGATAATTCACTGAATGTGGAAGTAAACTGATTTTCATAGTTCAGAATCAGTCCCCGAGATTCAACATTCATTGGGAAGGCAGAGTGAAAGATACAAGAGATTAAGAGATACAAGAGATTAAAAGAGATAAAGGACTGACATTTTTCTGAAGGACAGGTTTGGTTGTGATCACCAGGTGAAAAAGAAATACACTAGGTGTCAAAGTGGGGCACACTCCCCATCCCAGTGGATGACAGGGAAAAAGTTTGCTGGCTCCCAAAAAAGTGTCCTAGATGAACACCTCTTATTTTATTTTGCACTAATTAAAAATAATAATAATAAAAATTGCTCAGAAATATTTTTTTTTTTATTATTATTTTTTTTTTTTTTTTTTCTTTAATGTGAGATTTACTGGGTTTGCTTCAATTTTGTACTATGAACATTTTGGATCAGAGGCTACTTTTTCTGATATTTCCTTACTGTTTTTTCTCAGCAGCACATAATCATTTATTCCAAATTATTCCTTCTTCACATCTAGAATCCTCTATATCTGTTACCAATTTTGCTTGCCATTAGCCCAACCTTTAGGAACAAAGAAGTTACTTAATCAGTAGGCACTTTTTTTTCCACTGCTTTGGTTAGGCACACAAAAAAAGCCTTAATTAATCAAGAACATTTAGACTGCACTTAATGCAGATGGGTATTATTAATAAAGAACTGCATTTCATCTGGAAAAGAGGTGATGTTTCAGCAATCCAGCACTGCCATGTATAATTTCCACCCCTCTGGGCAGATTCTTTAGTCTCTGGTGCCAATCAGGAGTGATTTCCCTGAACTAAGTACTAATAGATGGAAGGTAAACCTGGCTGTGAGATCCAAATCTATGTGCCTGCATCCACCAGGTTTTAACCACACACTGATCACCAGGGCATCCAGCCTCCATTACACCTGCAGAGACAATTTGACAGGTGACACTGTGACAGTGACATCTCTGCTGACTGCCAGCTCAGTCCCTGGCTCCAGAGCAATAAGACCACTAGAAAACTCAGCAGAGCACCTCTTCCCTGCCTGCAGGTGCTCTTTGCATTTCAGCTGGGTACAGGCATCCTTCTCTCCCTGCAAATTGCATTCCTCTGTCTGTTTTTTGATGGAAAGTGGTAGTGAACCTGTAGAGCCCTGAAACACATAATATGCATGGCTGCTGTTTTACACTTGTAACATCTTGTATGCACTGAAACCTACAGCTGTTTACACTTGTAGCTCTGTCAAATAAGCAAGTGTTGATTTCTTATGATAGAGGGGAAATTGGCAAGGGGCTACTATTCACTCACCTACAGACTGGCAACCCCTGTTTGTGGAAATCATACTTTAGGCACCGAATTAGCTTCATGCACACTGCTGTTGGCTGCAATTTTACTTCTCAGAAAAGGCAGAAGATGAGAATCTGATAGGCTCTACCTCATGCTGCATCCACCCATGTAAGCATCTTGCAAGCAGCCTGAACAGGGGCTATGCCAGGCTTTTGACGTGCAGGTCCATGTTGAGCATCCTCCAGTGAGTTCTTCTCTAGGAGCTGTAGGGCTTTTTACCCGAACTGCTTGCCAGTCTCCACAGCAGAGGAGCTTGGAAATGTTTTTGTCTCCTAAAGGCTCCACTGAAACTTTTAACATTAGTGAAAATGATTGGAAATCCTAAAGTAACTGAGTATAAAGGATCTTTTCAGGGATGGAACAGGGGGAGCATCTCATGAAGCCAGCAAGCAGTAAATTCATAGAAGTTATTTTCCAGTAGTGTATGGATGACATTGGGATCACTTTACAACAGAAAGCTAATGCATACTAAAAGTTGGTATGAGTTCTCGGGGAAGCTGTATGTGCTCGTGCAGTAGAAATCCTTAAAATATCAAGAAAAACAAGGAATCCATTTATTTCTGAGCAAGTTAATCTGCAAATCTTTAGAAGCTGGGAGAGTATTCAGGGAAATATGTACTTACCGTGTTCTTAATTGCTTGCCTTTTCTATATGTCTGCATGCTTGTCCTGTTCCTGTCCTCATACACGGACATATGGTTCTCTGCTTCTGATTATGGCTGAAGACAGGACAGGACTAAGTGGTCCTTTCCTTGACAACTGCTTTTAAATTCTCCTCAAATCTTCACTGTACTAAATATCAAATATCTAAATATCTCTATATAACACAGTCCCTGACCAAGAGAAATTGTAGTGAGA
>NC_048926.1:7093840-7094631 GCF_011077185.1 Oxyura jamaicensis | reverse complement strand
TTTTTTTTTTTTTTTTTTTTTTTTTTTTTTTTTTTTTTTCCTGCCTTTTTCCTGGCTCAGAATTGCACTAGCTGGACCAGCAAGCAGAATTTGGTCCTCATGGTAGCTTGTTTCCACTAGAAAACAAAACATAACAAAATTATTATAATGAAAATATTCCTCTATGCACAATTATACATTTCTACCATCATGGTCACTGGCAGCACAGTACAACACAACAGACAGATAGAGGTGTAAAATATAAGAAAACAGACAAGATAATAACCCTCAAAGCCTAAAGAGTGAAGGAATAGAGCCCCACAAGCTTATTCTATCTATCTGGAAGATGTGCAAAGGAAAAGAACGACATTTCCTTAAGTGTCAGGGAGAGTTGAGGTATTCCAGGCCTGAAGACATAGCTCTCAGCCTTTACCTGTGATGATTAACATGGTGTGTAATACCAAAACAGGTGGTGCTCATGATGGGACACCCCACACTGAATCCAATATGAAGAAAATAGCAGGACCATTCGCAGTACCAGGTATTTAGAGGAAGATACAAGAGCCTGACACTGGACAGATGTGTAGTAAAGATTAATGTGTCACATTCCCTACCAAGAGCACAAGGTTTTGGTAATGGCTGGAGATTTTTTATGTGAAACTTACTGAGAAGTTCCATTGTTGTTTTGTTGTTGTTGATTGATTGTTTGTTTGTATTTATGAGAAGAAACAGAACAAAACGAAGTAAGGAAGTAATGGTTTATATTGCAATTCCATTTTAATGTTGGCATTTTTTTGGGGGGGGGGGGGGGG
>NC_048926.1:7090071-7093740 GCF_011077185.1 Oxyura jamaicensis | reverse complement strand
CTTTGTGTTATATTCCAGAATTAAGGTTTTTGTCCTACGGTTTGGGAGATTTTTTTTTCTGGATGATTGTGGGGGGGGCGGGGGAGGAGGTATGGGTGAAGGGAGGAGAGTGGAAATAATTCAGAGCAGCATGGATGGTGGCTATAACTCCATTTCAAATTCAGAGAAAACTCATCCCGTTTCATCGCCCCTTGTTTCAGAGATGATTTTTCAGCTTTGTTTCAGTGCCTAGAATCCACTTAAGTACTACTGCTCTAACTGTGTCCTGCCAAGCTGCACTGCTCCTTTCTCCTGATACTGTGAGATACGGTGATACTGGAGGAATATACCCACAGTATCCCATGCATAACCTCCCCACATACAAACACATCAATACACGTGTGCTTTATTTATGTTTAAAATATTTCTCTAATTTCTTATGGTTCAGAAGAATGCACTTGAGATTTTCATTTATGTGACTCAGGTAGGATGGAGTAAATTGGTTTTAAATAAAACCTATCAAGAAAAAAAGTCACCATTTACATTTCACTCAATATGCATGTTTTTAAAAGTCCTGAAATATTGATCACAGTATTTAGGCATAATCAAAAAGCCTACAACAGGGTCATAAGCACAGCTCTGCCTGTATGGGTTTTGTTCTCAGAAATAGGTACATCTCCCTTGAGTTTTTCTGGAGCTGTATTAATTGGATGATTAAAGCAAAAGACAGATCAATCGGAATTTGAAGAGGTGGTGAGTGTTATAATAAATAAATAAATATGTTGTATCTACATGGTTAAATAAAATCAATAAACTTTAGAAGAACACAGTAAAGAAAGAAAATAGGAAAAGGCTAATTGCTTCATCTTTTTGCAGAGTTATTTCCTGAGTCACTTTCCAATCTTTATTCTTTTTTATGTCTCTGCAGAATGACCCTTGCTCTCCTTTTTCACAGATATGCAAAACCACAGCTACATTAACAACTCTGTTGCTTTCTCCCTTGATTCTTTTTCTTTCCAGCTTAAAATTGCCCTTTCTGGCCTTATAACACTCAGCTTCTAATGCACTCAACTGGGATAGAGGAGATCTAGGTTCAACCTAGGTTCTACCCGTAAATAAGTGTATAATCTTGGGTAAAACATTTAATGAGCTTCCCCACTTGTGTAATAGGACCGAAGGTACTTACTTGCTTATTCTGACTATTAAAATTGTCAGTCTGTCTGGTGGCATCATTTACTTCTCAAAGTCAGAGTTCAGATCCTATTCTGAGTTTGGGTCTACTGGGGCTACAGTAGTTGGGGAAAAAATAAAAATAAAATAATAATAATAATAATAATAATAAAGTTCCACAAGGAGAATGACAACATATGCAGTTATTTTAAGGATCTGTTTAAACACTCACTTGTCTCAGCAGTGCCCAAATCTGAGCAAATGCAGGGAGCAGCACAGTGATGCTTCTGCTGCTCAAAGTGCACCTTCATTAATTGGCAGGATGAAGGACAGGCTGTTAACTTTCCTGCTGGTGCTCTGTGTACTGAGATGAATCTTTTAAATAAGACATTGTATCCTGCAGTTCAGTATCATCTACAGATGCTGGCCTGGCCTCTGTTTCTGTTTAAAACTTAGGCAAGGACTTCTTCCACTCTGATGGCATGGAGGTAGTCTTTTCCACAAAGATTTGAATACCTAAATAAATGTATTTCCTTGGATAGATCCTGCCTACCTAGCATATCATTGCTTAATATTAAGCTACTTATTTAGAGTCTTAAAGAGAGACTTTAGCCCCAAATATTTAAGTACCTGAGTTGGAATATTTTGGCACTCACTTCCCCTGTCTCTGGCTATTGTGTTGGACATGCTCCCAGAAGTCCAGGACTAACAGAAGGTAAACACTGTTCCCCACTGAGAATAATAATTGTGATCCATCCTGACCAGGGACTTCTCTGCATTAGTTAAAGGCTTTCTGAGTAACATGTGAGGAAGGCAAGTGATATCAAAAGACAACAAAGTAGATTAGCTGACCGTGTCTCTGTCAAGCAGAGGACTTAAAAATCACTTGTAAACTTGGAGGGTATCAGATGAGTTGAACACAAAATACATTATAGACTATGCTGTGCTATGTATTATCTCCTATGCTGAAAAATGGCTGTGTCCTGGACCTCTCTGGTACAACATAAAGAAAATTATTCCCAGAAATTTCCTGTTCTTACTTCTTCTGGTATCTCTGAGGCTCATTGCTGTTGGGTGTTCTCAGTGTCAGTGACTTCAGCTATCTCAGAACTTAGCTCCTGAAGTCCTATCTGCTTTTTCTCCTCTTCACAAACATCCTAGATTCCATCCACTTTCCTAGAGACTTCCTTCCCTCCAGCAAAATCAGAAGACTGAAGAACCCTCCTCTCTATCTGGAAAATACTGTGTCTTTCTTTCCAGCAGATGGTACCAGCAAGGTTGAAGCGAGAAATGGACCAGTATGCTGTGCAGTGCTTCCTCAACACTTCTGCTCAGAACGATTTAATTGCTCCAGCAAAAAGTTACAGAAAAGTGTCCTGATTCACACAGTGGGCCAGAGGCAGTGTGAATCAGAAGTACACTATTGATTTCAAGTCAGGGGAGTGACACTGATTTACAGTAGCAGAGCAGCTTATGTTTTAAGACAAGGCAAGACCTTGATTCCTTTGAAGCCAATAGCAACTTTGCCATCGAGTTCACCAAGACAGTATTTAATTTGGGAAGGACTGACCTGTTATTTTTTTTAGGCAAAAATTAAGCAACCTCAGGGATATTTTAAAAAGTATTTTTACCCCTTATTCCTCCTGGCCAGTGCTCAAAGCTTACACTCAAAAAATTATAGATATACATATATCCCCCCTTGTGGTTATATTTAATGTCTTAAATTTACTAGGCATATCCTAGGCAAACAAGCAAATTCCATTCACCTTACCCTGAAGAATGAAAACTTCAAGGACAAGCTTATAGACAGAGACTAGGAGGAATATATATATATATATATATATATATATATATATATGCTTTTATTTATGCTATATATATATATGCTATATTTATGCTATATTTATATGCTATATATATGCTATATATATGCTATATTTATGATACATATATATATATATATATATGCTTTTAATTAAACTACATATCCAGTAGGCAACTGTAGGCTTTTAGGAAAGATATTTTAACACAGACAAAGTGAGAGAACTGTCAATTGTCCCAATAACCTTATATTTGGGGGGAGGAAGGGGAAGAAGGCAGGAGTTTCTGAATGTGGAAATGAACATTAATAAGGGATGGGAATGAGACATAAAAGCTATTGAGCAAGGTTCAGGCTGCTGCTGAACAGAGCTGTGTTATGCTTTGAAACAAGCCATGGCTGAATGTTTGTCTTCACACACTGCCCCTTCGGTTTGTATGATGTGTATAGTGCTGGTGTATCTGAAGGAAATTTTGCAAATGCTCTTCCACAGAATTGTATTTACCTTCCTCAAGGAGCAAAAAAAAAAAAAAATAATTGGGCTTCATTGTATGCATTTCTGTTTATTTTATTGTTTGTTTGTTTGCTTGTTTTGATCTTGTTTCCCATCCCATTATCATTCCATTTTGTGCAAGTTTTGAAAACCAACAAATTTTTTAAGACAAGGGAGTTTTTTTTTTGTTTTTTTTTTTTTTTTTTTT
>NC_048926.1:7078203-7089971 GCF_011077185.1 Oxyura jamaicensis | reverse complement strand
TTTTTTTTTTTTTTTTTTTTCCACTGTTTAAGTGAAGGCAGTGTTTGCTAATCATAAGTTCTGCCTTTCTCTGCTTAGGTGTCTTAAAGCCTCTTTCCTTTTTTTTTTTTTTTTTTTTTTTTTTAATTTTCCCCCACCCACCTGACTTGACTGACTATATCCTGTTATTTTGAAACTTGCAGATCTTCAGCTGGTACTTAAACATATGACCTTAATTATATCTAGGTATCCAATGCATTGTTGCAGAAATACCAATGGGAGAAATATGTGTGTAGATATAGATATATATATAGTGATTTAGCTCACAGTATACAGATCTAATATCTTCACTACCTCTTATACCAGAAGAAAGCTGGAGGTTTCCTTTACAATTTCTACTTTGCGTGAGTGAGCAAATGAACTTCTATTCCCCTGAAAAGATGGTAGTTTTATGTTATGTTTAGATCAGGGATCTATCTTGAGCCTATGAGATTTGTAAGGCTTTAGTAGCAGCTGAGGGGAAAATGCCACATCTCCCTTATTTACGAGTAACTTTGAACTTACAGAGAAGCTATTTTGTATACATCTGGATAATCTATTTCTACAGTTAAAGCCACTCTGAAAGCTAGTCTAGAAAAAAATCTAACCTTGGAGAGAAAAAATAATAAAATAATACCTTAAAAATCTGCTGTATAGAAAAATATGTAAATATTAGTTGAACACAATGAGACATTTGCTAGGGGATGGGGAATCAGAAAATTGCAAACATTTAAGAGAAATGTTTCTTACTTTAAATTCACTTGCACATCCTGTAGTAATATGCCTCACTATGGCAGACTGCTAGGAAGAGGGGGGAAAAAAAGCCATGCAAGTTCAATAGCTACCCACTGATTGTAAACATGAGAAGGAACTCTGAGAACACTGTGCTGAAATATAGGGTAATTTCCTCTTTATTAGAGTCCATGAACTCTGGTAACTTAATGGTTGGGCTCTGTATACAGTGCATATAACAGAATTACACAGTTATTTTCTACAGTGCTTTACTTGCCTTTTTAAGTTCCTCTAGAGGAAAAAAAAAAATAATAAAAAAAAATACCCCACACCTTTTCCTTTTCTCCTTTCATGATACCTCCCACTTCCCATGTTAACATGCAACATAAGGGGCTGTGTGGCCAACATCTCTATGATGTCTTGCAATTGATTGTCCTGCAATTGTCCTATGTTGATTTTAAGGGGAGTTTAACTTATAGCAGGTACCCCAAATCTATCATAGTCATTACCTTTAAATAAGAAGAAAAAGACATGAAATTAATGATTGAAGTAGAATAAGAAATCAAGACATTTATAGGGTGGCTAGTCTAAGGACTTCACTCTAAAATGCAAAAGTATTCACCTTAGCCTGGCCAGGAAGTCCCTAAAGCTATGAAGGAGCTGAGTTGCTGTGTATTTGCCCCATATCCTGGTTTCCAATAAAAAGAAATTTGTATATGGGAATCATAGAGGAGTCATCTCCTGTGGGTTGACCACAGAGCATACCTAGTGGCGCTGCCACTCTGGGCTAGCCACAACCTGAGTAGCCTTTGAGAAATAATTTTGTTCCCTGCTATGCAAAAATAAGATTAGCACTACAGTGGGAGCGTCAGGACACCAACAGTACTGAATCACAGAATCACAGAACAGAATCACAGAACTGTAGGGGTTGGAAGGGACCTCAAAAGATCATCGGGTCCAACCCCCCTGCAAAGCAGTTTCCTCAAAGCAGGCTGCCCAGGTAGGCATCCAGACAGGCCTTGAATATCTCCAGAGAAGGAGACTCCACAACCGCTCTAGGCAGCCCATTCCAGTGCTCCGTCACCCTCACCGTCAAGAATCTCTTTCGCATGTCAGTGCGGAACTTCCTGTGTTCTATCTTGCGGCCATTGCCCCTTGTCCTGTCCCTACAAACCACTGAGAAGAGGTTAGCTAAATCCTTCTGTCTCCCACCCCTCAGATATTTGTACACATTGATAAAAATCCCCTTTCAGTCTTCTTTTCTCCAGGCTGAACAGACCCAGGTCTCTCAAAAGAAAGAGGAAAGTCTATGAAATGTGGAAAAAGGGCCTGTCCCATCGGGACCCATGGATTTGTGTGTGTTGAGCCCACTTAGACGCCCCCAAACCACTCTCACGTCTACCAAGGGGGAGCCCTCCATTTCCCAGACTCTTTGTCCTCTTGCCAGGGGTGAGGAGTCCTGGGGGAGTGTCCTTGAAGCAAAGAAAGCATTCAGTATCTCCGCCTTCTCAGCATCTCCCGTTACCAGGACACTCCTCTTTTTCAGCAAGGGACCCACATTATCCCTAGTCTTCCTCTTGCTGTTTACGTATTTCAAAAAACCCTCCTTATTATCCTTTATCTCTTTAGCAAGCCTCATCTCTAGGTGGGCTTTAGCCTTCCTCGTCGTGTCCCTGCAGGCCCTGACAACACCTCTAGACTCCTCCCAAGAGGACAGCCCCTTTTTCCACATTTCATAGACCTTCCTCTTCCTTTTGATCTTATCAATGAGCTCATCCACGTGGGTTTCCTGCCCCCCTTCCCTGATTTCCTATTCTTTGGGATGCACTGATCCTGAGCATGGAAGAAGTGCTGCTTAAATGCTGCCCAGCTCTCACAAACACCCTTGCCCTCAAGCAACCTAACCCATGAGATACTCCCAGGCAGGTCCCAGAAGAGGTCGAAGTTGGCTCTTCGAAAGTCCAGGTAACAATCTTTTAGCCTTACTTCCTCTGCCTAGTTCCATATGGAACTCCACCATCTCATGGTCGCTGCATCCCAAGCTGCCCCCAACCTTCACATCCCTAACAAGGCCACCCCTGTTGGTAAGAACAAGGTCCAGGAGCACCCCCCGCCTTGTTGGCTCCTCCACCACCTGCATCAGAAAATTGTCCTCAACACATTGTAGGAACCACTTGGACTGTGCGTGCCTGGCTGGGTTGCTTACCCAGCAGATGTCTGGATAATTGAAGTCCCCCATGAGGACCAGCACTCGTGATCGTGAGGGTACTAGCAGCTGCTCATAGAAGGCCTCATCAACCTCCTCCTCCTCCTGATCTGGTGACCTGTAGTAGACCCCCACCACCATGTTCCCCATACCAGCATACCAGCCCACCCCTTAATTCTCACCCACAAGCTCTCCACTTGTCCTTCACCCTTCCCCAGGTGGAGCTGGTTACACTCTAATTGCTCTCTCACATAAAGGGCAACCCCACCCCCTTGCTTCCCCAGCCTGTCTTTACTAAAGAGGACATAGCCCTCCATGACAGCATTCCAGTCATGTGAGCTGTCCCACCACGTCTCTGTGATCACAATGAGATCATGGCCCTGCGACCGAACACAGATCTCGAGCTCATCCTGTTTATTTCCCATTCTCCATGCATTGGTGTACAGGCACTTTAAGGAAGCAGCAGGTGTAGTTACCCCTGGGGGGGTAAGTCCTTTTTAATATTCCTCGTTTTTCTAATAGCAGCTTTCCGGAATCCAACCTGAATGACTACAAGAGGATAGTAGTCCTCCGGTTTAATGAACTGTTGCAGAGCCTTCCTAATGTCTCTGACACATGCCCCAGGAAGACAGCACACCTCTCTGGCTAGGTTATCTGGGCAGCAGATGGGAGCCTCAGTGCCTCTCAGCACAGAGTCCCCAGTCACCAGGACTCTTCACTCTTTTTTTTGTGGCACAGGTTAAGATGTGGTTCTCCGTCCAGCCCTGATCCTTATGTTTTGTACTTCCCCCAATCTTGACTCTCTTCTCGGGGTTGCTTCCCAGGTTCGGATTACTGTCCAGACCCTCAGCCTCTTCCACAACCTCCCTGAGAGCCTCAAATCTATTGCCCAGGGACACTGTAGGGGTAGGTGGCACCATGGGTGTTGGGGGCAGACGTCTCTTTCTGCTCCGAGCTGAGACAAGGGCCCAACCCCTTTTCTCTTGTGGACAGTCTACCTCTCTGTTCTGCATATGTTCAACGGGGTCAGCCTCTACCCCTTGTCAGGACATATGGGAGGGCTGCTGAGCAACAGCAGGGGCAGGGTGAGACCTCCTATCTGTCACCCTCAGAGACTCCCTCAGGCTGCCGATTTCTTCCTGAAGCCCAGCCACCTGCTCGAGGAGATCCTGAAGCAGGGCACACCTGCACCTGTGAGAGTGCTCTCCTCCCTCATGGCCCAGGTGGGCCTCCAGATTCCAGAGCTCCCCGCAGTCACCTGTCTGGACTGCCACTTCCCCCTCAGGGGTTCCACCTGGGTGCCCACATGAGCCCAGAGAGGCAGCATCTCCTCCATTTGGGTTGCTGCCTTGGTCCGACTGCTGTGATGGGTGCACACCATGGTGAAGTCTAGATTCTCCTCTCTGCCCCACTTGAACTGCCCCGTGCAAACTGCCTGTGCTAACTGCCTAGATAGTCTTGTTAGCGCATCCTGTTTGCAGTGCTCCTGGGTCGCGGCTCTGACCAGCCTCACCTGAGACCCCTAGCCACATTCTGTGATGCAGAAGCCTCATTTCAGTTCAGTCTTTGATCCCAGTCCCTGCCAAGGTGGCACTATTGGATGCTGGTCTCCAGCCCTGCCTCCTGGGTGTACCTATGATTCTATGATTCTGTGACCTCAATGCTAAGTTGTGTGCCACTCTTTTCCTGGACAGATCCCCCTGGACATATTGTGTGGCTTGTCTCCATCTCCATCTCTTTTTCCTCCTGATGGGACTCTGCAGATAGACCCTGGACCTCATTCATCCCTTCATGGTATCAAGGGCTGTTGACAGACACTGTTACAAGCCCTCAGCTCTACCTGATCTTCTGGGACCCCACCAGCACTACCCATAGTGGGTAATCATTGACATTTTTCCCCTCATAGGGCAGTCTCACTCTTAGTAAGGCCTGAGAGTCAATGAAAGTTGATGGTGCTTGCCAAGCATATTTCAGTGTAGACAAAACTCCATTTGTAATTCAAACAAGCCATGGCCTTTGCAAATTAAATATAAAAATATAATGTTGTTGTTGTTGTTGTTGTTCTTTTTGTTTTCTCTTTAAAAAAAAAAAAAAAAAAGGAAAAAAAAAAAAGGAAAAAAAAATTAAAAAGGCCCATCCTGCACATAATTCTCTATCACAGTGGTATTGTAAAGACATTTCTAATACACTTTCTTCATGCCTTACTTAAACCATTTGACAAAAAAGGTATTTAATCCACATTCTTCCTAAAGCTACATCATTAGCAAAAATAAACCGTTACATAGATGGAAAGAGAGAAAGAGAGAGAGAGAGAGAGAGAACAAATGAAAGAAAGAAAGAAAGAGAAAGAGAAAGAAAGAGAGAAAGAGAAAGAAAAAGAAAGAAAGACAGACAGACAGACAGACCCCTAAAAGGGCTGGAAATGGTCAGCTTATATTGCCTTGTTTCAGGTTTCCAGAGATCATGGGCAACATTAGTGTGCCTCAGAGGCAGCACTTTCATCTCAGATAAGGCACTGTTCAGCTGGAAGATCAATATCAGTCATGTTTCTCTTCATTCCTTCAGTTGTTTCAAGACTAGATACCGATGACTTAATACTCTTTTAAAATTGTGAAATTTGGGGAGGAGGTGTCCATGACAAATCTGAAGATCAAGGTGAAGAACCATTATCTTGTTGAGGACTGAACAGACTTTTCTTATTTACTTGGCAAGCCAGACATTAGCAAATCCCTCTTGCTTTACTGTGATAATTGCTTATTTTTTATATATTTTTTATCCTTTTAAAAAGGATCATGTAAAATGAAACACGCTGTTTGAACCTGTTTGTCCTAGAGTAACATGAAAAAGAAATAAAATGTTGAGTTAATCAATTTAAATAAGTTTATTGTTGATACTGCTAATATTGCAATCATTTCTGGTAACAGCATTAACAACATAGTCTGCTAGGTTGACACAGAGATTGTATTTTAGGCCAGCATTTTTTGTGATGATGATTGGTATTATTAATAGCAATAATAACAGCATTGGACCTAAAACAGCATGATTCTTTTTGCCTGTAATGGCACAATCAAGGGTGATGACAAATCCTGCTTTATTTATTTATTTATTTATTTATTTATTTTTAATAAGTTTGAAATTTAGGTGAAATCTTATCGGAAGTGTTTCTTCTGTTATCTGAGTTGCTTTGCCTATCATCCCTCCTTTCTCTTTGCCAAGCTTGTGTTTGCAAAACAGAAAACCCGAATCCAAGTCCCTGCATCTGGTGTCAATTGAAATAAAACAAAGACAGGCTCATTTTAGCCACATAATTTAAGAAAGAAGACAGTATGATAACAGTTAGAACAAGCCTCGTACATACCAGCCAGCCATTATCCTTCAGAAGCAGGTGGCAGATGGCATGAAATCATCTTCGTCAGACCTCCAAAGCTTTGCTGCCACATTTGGAAGGATGGTTCTTGTAATGACTACTTGCATATTCATACTGTGTGATGGGCACTTCTCGATTTCTGTGCACCTCATTTTGAAAAGAAGCTAATATGGCTACACATGTACTTTATTACACAATTCACATTTGGCATCATTAAGAGGAAGGAGAAGGTGTTTTTTTTTTTTTTTTTTTTTTTTTTTTAATCTTTCTCTGCTTGTGTCAGAATAATGGCACAGGGAATCAAAATGCACTGCAAAATCCAGAGTATCAAGGCTTGTCTGAAGCCATGATGAGATCAGCCTGTGTGTAATGCCTCCCATCATATGATATCAGAACTATTGCTCCCCAAGTCATACAGACACATCTGGAAAAATATATAAATTAAATAATAATAATAATAATAATAATAAATGCTCCATCAGGTCTACAGCTCAAGGATTCCTCCCCATTTTTACTGACATGGTTCTCAAAGTCCTTTTCAAAACTGAGTATACAAAGACACCTGTGGTTTTCAAGTAGGCAAGGCAAAGTGTATTGCTTTTCCAAGACTGCCATGAGAATCAGTGGCAAATCCAGGCAATTTACTTTGGGTCATGGAAGGGTCATTAGCTCCAAACTTACTTGCAGCAGCAAGTCCGTTTTGCAATTGGGAGTGCATATGAATCCATGACAGTGCTATTGACTTCAGCAGGATATCACAGTATTGCCAGATTTCAGGACTGTGCCTTAAGCCTTTTTGTATCCTATGTTTCAGTTAAAGACCATTGTAACCTAGAGACAGTACAGAAATAATTTCTGTTACTGCACAGTGTTAAACCCTCTGCTTTATTTTTAGTAAATACTCTCAAAGTACTGAGAAATGCAGAAAACCTGAATCCTACAGTATCAAAAAATATAGCAAAAGGAAAACTAATTAATTATTTCTGTCTGTTTCAACGTTAGTATCATCAGTTTCTAATCGTGAAGCCACTATTAAAAGGAAGAGAAACATGACTGATTTTGATCTTTCAGCTGAGCAATGCCTTATCTGTGGTTAAAGGCAACATGGTGCCTGGGAGATCCTCCAATATATACGTGGACATTGGAAGCCATTGCCGCTAACATTTCAACTGGCAAGTAAAACAAATAGTAATGTTGCCTCCAACACTTCATTTCTCAGCTTAACTGCCCCTGGGAGAGCAAAACAGAAGTCCCACAGGTTCAAGAGAAAGTTCTGCTTCACCAACATGTGATCAAGAGGGTATAAGTATATATGGAAAAGGAGATCACACAAGCCTGTAGAAGACACAGAAATAAAATAGCAGCATATCTTGGCTCAGAGTACTAGCCTACCATATCCTCACATTTTCCAAGACATTTCTTACAATGGAACTTCACCAAATCTACAGGTAGCAAAGTGCTTCTGCTCAATTTAAACATATGCTTAATTTAAGCATGTATATAGTCCAATTTATGTTGGATGCAGTCCTAATTCATACCCATTACAATGTTATTTTAAAAGTGTTACAATGCTGTTACTCTTTTCTTTCATCCTCTTCTCTTCTACGAGTGCCACTTTTTTCTTTTTTTTTTTTTTAAAAAAAAAAAAGTTTCATTAAATCGATGTATGTATTCATATTGCAGCTACAACTTTGTCTGAAAACAATACACGACATTCTACAACTATTCTGCCCAGCCAGAAGATATTATTAAATACCATAAACAAATACGGATACGCACTGTGACATCTGGATAGAAATTGCCCTACAGTCACATTTTACAAAGGAATCCCAACTCAGAGGAAGAGCTCAGACATGTAAAATGGACATTAATGGCATCTTAATGTGCCTCAGCTGCCTCAAGGGAGTTCAAATATGTTGCATCACAGTAAGTTCTAGTGGAGGTTTTTCAGCAGATGGAGCATTGGAGGAACTCAAGATGCTCTATCAGATATATTTATGCCCCAAACCGATACATTATGATTTTCTTTTTTTGTTGTTGTTGTTGTTGTTGTTTGCTTGTAGGGAGGGGTGACATATAATTCATTATATATCTTTTGTTGTTGTTGTTAAGCCAATCAGTATTTGCTTGCAGCATGGAAAGCTGGTAATTTCTTTACTAATTTTTCATTCATATGTTCATATACATAGAACATTGTGAAAATATCAAGAAGAAGAAAGGTATTGTTCTCTTTTTCTTTTTCTTTTTTACTTTTATTTTGTATTGATTGATTTCAGCAGAATGTTATATTCCACCCACAGCAAAAATAAAAATGAATAGCAATATAACAAAATAATTTGAGCCATGTAGAGCAATGTTTGTGCACGTGTTTATGTTATAAATACAGGGTTCATACTCATATGATACATATGTGCAAACGTACTCACAAAATGAGAGATGGCAATTATGGAAAAAAAAAAAAAAAAGCTGAGTGAAATAAAAATTATGAAAACATCAAATTTCATCGAAAAAAAGATCAAAATTTGTCATCTTTTTATTTTTTATTTTTAAACAAACACCAGTGCAATTTTTCTAAAAGGCTTTTCAAGTAGAGATCTCAAAGCATATTAGGCTGAAAGTCCTTCATATAAAATCATTTTTGATCCTTGTAAAAGAAGAAAAAAAAAAAAAAGTGCATTGTTTGTCTTCTTTTTGCTCAATTTTATGAGATTATGATATTGATGCTCATTGTGAAAGAGAAACTGTGGAAGGAATAGGATATTTTGTTTTGTTTTGTTTTTCCTAAATGTGTGACTAGACACAGAAGGAATTATATATATTTTTTTTTAAGTGGTTTTGCTCTCCAAGACTGTGCTGTTGTTATTATGTTGTTATTCCTGGAAAACAGCAGTGCCATGGACATTCAGTTTTCCGAGCCCAGAACTGACATAACCTCCAGTCAGCCCTCAGTGGTTTGTCCTTGAGTGTGGAGCAAAGATGGCTTATCATTCATGTCACTGCCTAAAAGAAAAATAAACTGCTTTCAGGCTTGGGCCATGTTTTTTGTCTCAGGTACAGTGGTTTAATTTCCTGATGGAATGGGCCAAAAATGAATGACTGTTCTCTTTTACTCTCTAAGGAACTATACATTGGGTAGCATTTAACTTAACTGCTTGCAGAGGGGAATGGCCATGAACACAAAGATAAATAGAATAGCTCTGGTTGAAACTAGAGGAATAATTTACTAAGTGTGATATAATTTATAGCATTTCATCTTTTGTTAACAAAATTAGTCTTCCAAGATATGCAGTGTCTTTGTAGCTACTAAAGACTTTTAGGTGTGCATCTATACATCTTATCTATCTTATCTAATATATCTTATGTAACAGAAATTATATCAGGCATATTTTTCACAATGCATATATATATCAATAGGCATGAATAAATATTAGCACAAAAGTACGAAAGATATATTTATATTGATTTTTGCTCTCAGTACCAAATAAACTTTAATATTTTACAAAATAAAACAACTAAAAAGCATCTCAAACTATTTCCTTATCTAATAATATGATCATAGTTCTGGTGGAATATACATACATACATCTATATGCACATACACATGAACACTCAGAAAGATTTCTATAAACAACTCAGCTCTCAAACAGCTTTAATTTGTAATCTTGGGATGCCACATTTATCACTCTGCTCTGTTTCCTCATCCAGCCTTTGTCAATTCTGTTTATACTATAAGCCTTCTGCAGCAAATAATATCACGATGTGTTTGAACAGTTTCTGAAATGACAAGACTTTATTTCAGTCATTGACTTCTATAGGTGCTATTAAACAAATATGTTGTGAACAAGAAGACCATTACCAAGCAGGGTTCTATGCATCTTTCTGGTTAAATACCAAAGAGCAAGGTTTTGATTCCAAAACCTTCAGGACCTTTATGGAGAACCTGTCATGTCACAGACTCAGCCCAGGCCACCTCTACTTATAGTTGAGGGGAAGAATGACTCATTTCTAAGTGAGTCAACTCAGAAGTGAATCCCTTCTGAATGCCACCTGTCCCTGTTCACCAGCTACAGCAGGAATTTTAATCAATTAACAACTGATATCAGATAACTCATCTAAGTGTTTAAAATTAGTTGAGATCAAATCATATCTAAATATTTCAGATAAGTATCTGAAATTCTTTGTGTCCTTCCCAGGCACTTTGCTGGGCCTTCAGAGATGTGGTTTATTTCTAATCACCCTCAGCTTTATTGTACTGAGAGAACCACTGCCTCATTATAATCTCTTGTATGCTGCACTGCTGAGGTGGCATGAGGGTTAAAACACTGAATGTTAAGCAATGATTGGTTTGTGCCATGAATTAGCAAAAGAAATGGTGAGATGAACTTCAAGTTAAAGGAATTAGTTTCACAGTAAGGCTGCTATTGCCCCTGTTAACAGCTAAAAATTCACATGCAGACACATCTTAAGTAATGTGTTGAGCTGTCCGAAAGGTAATTTGAATGCTGTCAAGGCAAACAAGAATACGCTCACAAATTCAAGAGCAATATATGTGCAATTTGCACAACATCAGTTTCTTTGGTTGTTTTTTGGATGGAGCCATCGCCATCAATTAAGTTAGTGACTCTTTGATTCAAATTACTTTTTGACACATAGTGAACGGAATGGCTCACAAGAGCATTATTTTCCCCATTGTTCCCTGGGCAGTCACAGAGTAAATGCAAACAGGTGGAATTGTGGACCATCACTCCTGCTGAACTAACTGAACTAACTGACCAAATAACAAGAATCAGCATAATAAATATAAATATTACTTTGAGACTGGAGATATTGGAAATGTATATTTACATTTTCCCTGTTGTACAGTATTTCATGTAACTGTACAGTCTGACAAAAATAGCTTAATAAAAACACTGAGCCAGATTCTCAGATGGTGAAATATGCTATAACTACACAATATATACACAAAATAGAGCCAATATTGTAATCAGAGCACAGAACTGGGAGTCTGGAAGAGTGTATTCTAAGGTGCAAATTTCATCTGCATAAAGTCCATGGCTCTTCCATTGAAGAGCACAAGAGCAAATAGGAAAATGTAAGTCATGAATGGCTTGAAGATGAGAAATATATGACAGTTTCTTTTCTTTTTTTTTACAGGGGAAACTTTTTATTAGCATATTATTTTACTATTTTTTTTTTTTTTTTTTTTTTTTTTTTTTTTTTTTTTGTAAAAAAGGGGGTCTTACAAACTGAATAGGACATACAAAACTGTAGCTCAATAAGCAGATACTGGTCCCAGATTTTTTGAGGGCTCCGCAGATTAGGATTTCACCTTGATTTAGAATTCACTTTGTTACTCAATTTCCTTTTAGTTTCTCAGTCTGATGGAGACACCTCATTATAGAGTGTTTTTTTTTTTTTTTTTTTTTTTTTTTTTTTTTTTTTTTT
>NC_048926.1:7077008-7078103 GCF_011077185.1 Oxyura jamaicensis | reverse complement strand
TTTTTTTTTTTTTTTTTTTTTTTTTTTTTTTTTTTTTTCCCTGCTCCTTGTACAACTCTGAACATATAGTCAGAGCTTATCATGTTACACAATTAGTATATAAATTAGTGGTGTGCATATAGAAGAAAACACCACACTAACAAAAAGATGCTGAATGTTAAATTAGAGTCTAATTAAACTGCTAGATAAAGTGCCTTGCACAGCAATTTAAAGTGAGATGGGTAGCACCTGAGTCTTGCCACAAGTCTGGACCTCAATCTGGTTCTCTGCTGATGACTTTTATACAGTTAAGGTACAGAGAATTGAGCAGGATCATCTCATCACCTGTAGATGTGTCGGCTTGGGAAGTGCTGACATCCCCATTAGCAAAACCTCATGTGCTATGGAAGGTTATGATGCTTATGCAAGGGCTTTTGTGCTCTCATTTAAACTTAACTGCTTGCAGAGGGGAATGGCCATTTACAGAGGTCCTTTGGGCTTGCTAGATGGTTCGTTTGGCATGAATGACTGACACACCACACAATACAGCCACAATGATATACGCTATACATAAGCTAACAATGATTGATTAAAATAATGTGAAAGAAGATACTATGCCTGAAGAGACAAATGATACAAGCAGCTGGACTACCACTATGGACATGACTAAAATAAAAATAAGTGTTGGCAATGGGTTATGTAAGTCACAGTTGGCATCCAGATTTCTGAAAAAAGGTGCATATAAAAAATAAAACATGAATCATTTCACTATGTATTCCTATTCATTTCACTTCTCCATCTCCAGCTTCCTATTTCCCTGACTGAACATTCATTACAGGCAAGTCTCAATCCCTTTTGCTAATGATTGGACAATATCTGGAGGGTCAGAAAGGAACAGTGTTGTCATTGCTCTTCACACTTCCTTTGTCAATTGTACTTAGCAGCAACTGCAACCAGAACCTATTCTGGACTTGGTCTCTGATAATAAACCAAAATATGACATATACGACAGAAATAGTCGAGCAACCAAGGTCTATTTTACTGATCATAATATAT
Source organism: Oxyura jamaicensis (assembly GCF_011077185.1). NCBI lineage: Eukaryota > Metazoa > Chordata > Aves > Anseriformes > Anatidae > Oxyura > Oxyura jamaicensis. The sequence goes on along the minus strand of NC_048926.1, from coordinate 7,077,068 downwards.
TCAGATAAGAAATATTCCTCTGGGTATATGTGAAAATAGAATTTCAGAAGTTAATGTACC
>NC_048926.1:7076086-7076908 GCF_011077185.1 Oxyura jamaicensis | reverse complement strand
CCCCCCCCCCCCCCCCCCCATCCTTTTTTAAGTCTGGTTTGGAAAATATAATATATGGAATAATGTGCAGCAAGTGAAATGATAACAGCAGTGCAGAAAATCTACCATTATGGGGGGAAAAAAATGTTAAAGAATAAAAAATTAAAAAAGTATGAAGTTCTGTATCTAATTGACAGATATAGAGGATGGATACCAACTATATTCATCCCAGAAAAAAGTATCAAAAATAGGACGTCAGAGACAAGGATGTGGTTAAGCAAAGATAATAAGGAGAAGCAGAAGGCATTTGAAAAGTTCAAAGGATATGTTAAGTGGGAGGAATGGGCAGATTATAAGTGTAGATAAAGTAAGTAAGAAATAATTGGAGTGAAAATGAACACCGAACATGAAACAGGCCAAGACATCTCAACCCTACAGGGTTTTGAGATATTTACACAATAGGCAACTGGGAAAAAAGGATAGTCTTTGTAATCGTGATAACGAATTAAATTTTATATAATGTACCAGCACTAGAAAACATTCAGCTCCTCATTCCAGTACCTTTTTCAAAGGTTGCTGGAGTTGGTGGCAGACTTTCAATAGCTTTTGGATGATTAGATCATGTCCTGTTAAAATTATATATCAAGTGGGCTGATACATTTTATACCTAGGAATCTGTTCTTGGAAGGCAGCTAGACACCTTAGTCCCATCTGGTTTATTTGAAAATCCTATTGGTTTATTTATAGCAGGTTTTATCTTCATTTGTTTTGTTTTGTTTTGTTTTTAAATATATTTTAAAATACAATACTGTAACAAATTAAAAAAAAAAAAAAAAAAAAAAA
>NC_048926.1:7075129-7075986 GCF_011077185.1 Oxyura jamaicensis | reverse complement strand
AAATTAAAAAAAAAAAAAAAAAAAAAAAACAGGCTAATAAAATTCTTATTAAAATTCATAATAAACTGAAGAAAACTGAGAGTACTTACAATGGAATAAAATAAAAACAAACAATAAAACAGCATATGAAGTATCCTCTGTTCTAACATTCCTTTTAAAACCATTGGTTTTAAAAATAAAATAAAATAAAATAAAATAAAATAAAATAAAATAAAATAAAATAATAAGAGAATTTTTTAGTGATGCAAAATAGTCTAACATATTTTCAGTGAGAAAATCACAAATACAGAGATCCACTTCAGCAACTTCACAGTTATCTGACAGATTTGTTTAGGTAGATCTTTCCCATTGTGCTGTTGTCCTCAGAAAGAAATGGTCAAATAGAGCATCAGAGCATCAGTTTTCAGAGCATCAGAGCAGAGCAACAGTTTTCTCGGTATGATTCATGGAAAGTAGATAGAGACAGGTATTCAGAGCAAGCCAAAATAGGACAACTCAATTAGGCTTATTGGTTATGGTGCTAAAAATCAATCCTCAGATTCAGCAGCAGGCTGGTGACAAGTGTGGGACTTGAGACAGTTTCTGTCAAACCATGTTTTTAAATAATGATGATGCCGACAACAATGATGATAATAACACTTTGACAACTTTATGTATAAGTATCCAGTTGTATGAGTGCACACATATGTATGTATTGTAATTGTCCATTTTAGAAGGGTCTATCATCAGGCTAAGAATAGACCATTTTGAGACAGAAACAGTAGAAAGGACATGATGGAGTGTAGCTGCTGGAGGATTTTTATTATTATTTTATTTTATTTTATTTTATTTTATTTTATTTTATTTTATTTTATTTT
>NC_048926.1:7068157-7075119 GCF_011077185.1 Oxyura jamaicensis | reverse complement strand
AATCAAAATAATGAACTATTCAGTACTATCTATGTTAATTTTTAAATGTTATGGTGGTGCATCTTGGGAACTGTAGTTCAGGTGCAGCCAAATTTCATGTCATCTTTTGAAGAAAACTTCATTTTCTGCAGTACTTCATGGTCTTTAAAAGGTGATAGTACAATCCATCTCATCAATTCAAAGGGTAACGGAGTGGATGATGAATCATGGTCAATGCAGTCTGATTTAAGATTAGTATAGTTAAAGGAATGGTAGGCAAGGAAGAGAAGATACTACACCATACTACACCCTCATTAAAGTATTGAAGAACAATTATTATTATTTTTAAATTGTAATATTATTTTTAATTTTGAACTTAAGAGCATTAAATTTTCAGACCAAAAGAAGATCAGCTTTACCTGTAACAATGCAATGGGAAGCTAACAGCTTGTGTTCCCTTCATAACCATGTTTGGTGTTTCTTGTCCCCTAGAAGACAGTAGTTTATAGACAGCTACTGTTATAATATAGGCACAAGTGTGTCTCATTATCGAACTCTGTTGCCATACTGAGGTTAGTAAATAGTATTAACCTTCATTTAAATGTGGGAAGTGTAAAGCAAATGTTAAGAGCAGAAAGTACAGAAAGTACAGATTCACAACTAGACAGTGAGTCTGCAGCAGAGCAGGGAAGGGTACACAGCTTCTTTTCCAGGTACCCTCTTGTCATTGCTGCTTCTCCTTTCAACTCTAAACATGACACCCTCTGATAACGGTGAAAATAAGTAAGGAAGTAAATAAATAAATAAATAAAATCCCTTCTTTATTTCTTTTTCCTAACAATGTATTCTGACACAGAAAATCAGTTTAAAATAAATAAATAAATAAATAAATAACAGTAAGTTCATATCTTATTAATAATATATCTTATTAAAGCTTGGGTTACGTCATCTGTCTGTCAGCAAGGGGAAACCATGCATTTAGCATCTTGCTGCCGAGCATGCTTTCGATTTCATCCCAGTGCATACCTCAGCTGGACCCAGTATTTAGTAAGCATTATATTCCGTGCCCTTTAGAGTAAAATGATTGAATTATTGCTCTTTTTATGGTTCCATAAAACCCTTTATTAATCTGGGGGGAGCATCCTCATCTTCTCTGCTTGGCCAGTCCTCAGTGAGTGATTAAATTATTCACGCAGCTTCCAGTTGGCTCTTTACTGTGACCAGATCAATGACATATTTAATTTTAAAACAGGAAAACAGGAAGCCAAGTAAGTGCATGTATCTGTTGGTTTCTGGGTGGGAGTGGGCAATGGTGGTGATAGTGATGGAGTATAAGTTAGCAAGGACATAATGTCTTTTTTTTTTTTTTTTTTTTTTTTTTTTTTTTCTGTAAAAAGTATAGAAAGTGTTCTTTTGAATTTTTTGCCAGTGAGTATCCAGACTAGCCTGGAGGACACTGAAGGAAGGGGGAACTCAGATAGATTTGTTTCAAGACAAATTTGTAGAGATTTTGGTTTCACTGCTGAGGCTGAAACTGGAAATGGAGTCATGGAGACCACTGAAGTCAAAGTAACCACTCTGAGGGTTAGGACAAGAGTTTGGATTTCTGTAATGACCGATGGCAAAAGTGAAATCATTCTGTTAAGTGCACTTCAGTTTACTTAAGACTTCATTCTTTTCTCAACAGGTACAGTAAATGGATTAATTTATATCATTTACCAATAATGGAATTTAATTATGTTACTCAGAAGAAAATTAAACTTCTAGGATAAAACAACTCTATCCCACAATATTACTACAAGTACCACTCGGTACTTCTGTTTGTATGTGAGGTCTCCCATAGTTCCTCAAAACCCCAGTGCAATTTTCACTTTCTAAATTTGATAAGGAGAATACTCTGTGCTGCAGGATATATTTTAGCATCCTTACCTTTTCTGAATTTACTTTAAATAGCTTGTGAAATCATGCATTTAACGAAAATTCTAAGTCTTTATGGCTATCAGCTCAGTAACTTCAGAAGTACCTGTGTAAGTGAAATGTAAATTTGTAGCATAGGAGTCTCTAATTTCTTGACTGAGATGAAAGCTTGTAATGGATTAATAAGTTCTTTGAATGGACTCTGCTGCTTTCTGGATTTGAGAGACCCAGGGAGAAATAATAATAATAATTAAAAAATAATTAAAAAATTAAAAAAGAGGAATGGAAAGGGGAAATAAAAAAAAAAAAAAAAGAGAGAGAGAGAGAGAGAGAGAGAGAGAAAGAAAATTTGTTTTTGCTGAAAACAGAAAGAAGAATACAAATTAAAATATACATTATATATATATATATATTTATATATATATATATATATTAGTACCAGCAAAGAGATTTTGGATTTGTAGCACATGTGATTTCTAAAGCAGAGAAGTGTCTGTTGGCTTGTTATTTTTTTTTCTTTTTTCCTCAGGCATGATTTTTGTTTTGACTCTGATGAGTATAATTTCATAAAACAAACAGACAGGGTACTACATCTAATCCTACTCTTCACCTCTTGTTAAACTTCACATCTTTAAATTATTCCTGCTCCAGGTATTTTCTCCATGTCTGTCACATTTTGCATTGTTCTTCTGTCTGTTTCTGTTGCAAACCAGTCTGTTCTGTTACAATTAATCTTACCACAGTAGAATTTATTTCTTTTCATTTTCCTTTCCTTTTTTTTTAAAAAAAAAAAAAATCCAAGTTGTCCTTTCCTTCTGCCATTCGTAAACACAATCTCAGCATCAATACTGTGTTTCAGGTAGGAAAATGCTGGAATTGTTCCAGAGTTTTTACAGCCTTGAGTGATGCCAGATACTAATTTCAGTAACAGGGCCACCATCCTGGTGTTGTACAAATGCAAAGAAAGACAGTCACCATAGGACTTCTTCAACCACAACCCCATCAAAACTGCTAACACTTAAAAAAACAAGACTGAAGTAAAGCTGAGATGAATCCAATCCTTATAAACACTAAACTTTAATGGGACACCAAAGAAATGAAGAGTTGCATCTCAGGTCATGGGGAAGTGAAAACATTTCATGAACATTCATTGCTTAGACAAACAGCAAAGAAAGAAAGCATCTGGGAAAGGCACATTGACAAAGAGCAAAGGACATAACCCACTTCATATCTACGCATGGCAAATCAATTTAATGTCTTTCATTACTGCTTGAAAAAGGAAACTTACATGTGAACAATAAACTTTAATCTGGTTGACAACAGTTTAAAAAATGCACTGAAAGCAAGTTTCAGCTGCATGACATACTTTATGACACTTATTAAAAAGACATACTTGTAAGTCAATTAACCTGCCCAATGGTACATTTTAACTTGTTTTCTATTAGGAAAGGCAGCAAAAGGGCAAAGTTTTTCATTCAGGAAGGTTCTAAATTGATTTTTTTTTTTTTCCCCCTGAAGTGAAGGGCATTGCTGGTGTCATCGTTCCTAACCAGTCCAATATGAAATATATTCCATTGATGTCCATAAACCCATATTGTCACAGGTAACTTCTGCTTATTTTCTAAAACTTTATAGTCACTGCAGTTTGCTATGGTAATTCATTAATTATAGTAATGATGACACCACAGGATGAGGCAGTTAACAAGATACATCTATCTGGATATTACAGAGCATCAGTTGCACCTACCATAGATAAGGTCGCAAAAGTATTTTAACTGAGCTTCTCCCATCTCAGAACATCTGCAAACATTTGGGTATGTTCCTGTTCCTGTTTCTATCTGTTTTAAACATTATGCCATTAAAACATAAGTATGCACAAAAACACACATGCACCCATGCACACACTGTCATATAAATGCATACTTATTAAATGTACACATTCTCTGAATAAAGTCAATAAATATATAGTGTGTTTATTAAACATAAGTTTAAACTATTTTATAATGTGCTTTTCGTATATGTGACATCTTCATGTATATGTGTGTGTATATATATAGAGAGAGAGAGAATCATAAGGACATTAGCACACATAAGGATTTTGTACAGATTTTCCAAGAACATTGCATTGTATGATTTTTTGGTTGTTTATCTTTATGGCAACTTGTGTATCAAAAAGAGAGGGAGAAAAAAAAAAAAAAAAAAAGGTTCTTAATGAAGAGATATTGAATTACATCTTGGCTTACAGAGAAGGGAAACTGAGTCTTCAAAAAAGGTTTAGCTGGAAAGATACTATGGGTTTTGTAAGTTGATGGGTTTGAAAGCTGTGCAGAGGAAAAGGATCTGGGAGTGTTGGTCAATGCTCACCTGAACAAGAGCCATCAATGTGCCCAGGTAGCCAAGAAGGCTAACAGCATCCTGGCTTGTATTAAGAATAGTGTAGCCAGCAGGACCAAGCAGGTGACTGTACCCCTGTACTCTGCTTTGGTGAGGCCACACCTCAAGTAATGTGTTCAGTTTTGGGTCCCTCACCACAAGAAAGACATCGAGGCCCTGGAACCTGTCCAGAGAAGGGCTGTGAATCTGGTGAAGGGTCTGGAGCATAAGTCTTATGAGGAGTGGCTGAGGGAACTGGGGTTGTTTAGTCTGGAGAAGGAGAGGCTCAGGGGAGATCCTATTGTTCTCTACAACTTCCTGAAAGGAAGGTGTGGGGAGCTGGGGGTCGGCCTCTTCTCACGGGTAACTAGCGATAAGGCAAGAGGGAATGGCCTCCAGTTGCACCAGGGGAGGTTCAGGTTTGAAATTAGGAGACATTTCTTCTCAGAAAGAGTGGTCAGGTGTTGGAATGGATTGCTCAGCTAGGTGGTGGAGTCACCATCCCTGGAGATGTTTAAGGAAAGCTTGGACATGGTGCTTAGGAACATGGTTTGGTGGGTAATATTGGTGGAAAAGTGATGGTTGGACCAGATGATCCTGGATGTCTTTTCCAACCTTAGACATTCTATGATTCTATGATTGATGCTGATGTAGATAGGATGGGATCTTTTGTCCATAGTACTTTGGTTTCAGCAGAGCAAATTTAAATGTTATATTTTACTTCATTTTTATGAATTTACCTTGTAATTATTTTAAACCTGCCTACTATTTTGCTACTATTAAAATCATAGCTCCAAGACAGAAACTGACTGATTGGGCTGGAGTGTGTCCCACTGGCCACCTGGAATAACCTTTTTCTGTGTAGTGCTTTCTTGTTCAGTAGTTAATAGCAGTTAAACTTCATTCAGTAGTGTCTTGCACTCATGTTAGGCCCAGTTTGCTGGACAGTTCAATGTTGAATGACTCCAAGTATGTTAGTTTCTTGAAGCTTGCCAGAATCACTTTGCTCTGCAAGTTAATCTTCAAAGATTTGTAAATATCCTAATTTGGGCAGTATTCTGTGGACATTTTTTTTTCCTTATATTTGATATTTTTATGTTTTTTATTGGCTTAGACTTGAAAGTGAAAAGATGAACTGTAGCAGTAGTAGATTTTAATTTCAGTAATAAATATAAGAGGATAACTAGGCTGTTTAGGAGCGTGAATATACACATATTTCAGCTGTTCAGTGTGTTATCTCTAAGTCATTATTATTTCATTTTGGGATTTTATTTATTTGTATCAATTCCACCTGAAAATCTTGCATAATTGAATTTTTTACAAATATTCAGAACATTTCTAATTCCTAATGAATCACATGTAGTGAAACCTTATATATTAACAGTCTTCTTTAGAAATATGGCCAGTCTCATTACATATGTAATTTTGGATATATAAGCCACATTTAATATTTCTGCTCAAGAGTGGGCTTGAAGCTGGGCTTGAAGCAATATTTTCTGCATTACCACATTATTTAAATCCTAGATTCTGCCAAGTCTAACTGTGTGCTGTATGCTACAGCAAGTGGTGTGGTGTTTGCATGAGGGTAATATCACTCTGCGCTTAGTCCAGCTGTATCCTTGTATATCATCTGCCTTAGCAGTGAGGAGGCAGTCTGATGGGGAAGTCATCAGGGAAACATCAAGTAGAGATCTCCTTTAATAAGAATTGATGTTACCTACTAGACAGGATATTTAGATGGCTCAGACAGAGTTACCATTACCTTCTAGAGTAAGGGAGATCAGTAAAATTATATCCTGGGTTCTTCTGGAACATTGATTCCCTGATTATGGGGGTGGCCATAAAGAACAAGTGGAAAGGGATGGATTGCTGCATGAATATTTAAAAACTCCTGTGGGAATTATGATTTTTTTTTTTTTTTTTTTTTCTGTGTTTGTCTTTCTTGGAGCTGATTTCTACTAAATGATTATTTGTATTGCTTGAAATTATATACACATGCATTTATTTGTGAATATACATTCAGAAAATGAGCACGAGTGATTTGTAAGAAGACAGAAAGATTTCAGAGTATTTCATGACTGAGTTCTTTCAAATATCAGGAGATAAAGAAAAGGAAAGGAGGTAGGTAGTCAGTAAGCTAGTAGATGATAGTAGCTTTTAAAATTCATACAAAGCAACCTTCAAAAGGGACTATAAACTCAAATGCTCTCAAGAGGTTTTGGAAGGGAAAAGTGTTTTCAGTAGCTGTTTTTTATCTTCAGTTCCTGTTGTTTTAATCATTTTTCTTTATTTATTTTAACCTCAGTTTCTCCAAGGATGGAGTTGACACCAAGACGATCATGGAATCTGATTTATTGTGCTGTGCTTAAAATCAACAAAGTCAGTTTTTCAAAGCTGTGCTGGAAGTCTCTGGTAATCTTTCTTGAACTCAACTACCTTCCTCTTCCTCCTCCTTTCATGTCTGTTTAGAGTAAGAAATATTTTGGTAACAGAAGGCCAAGAACATAAAAGATATCATCATAAAAGTCAGCTCCCAATATAGGATCTAATTTCCAAGTACATGTGGTAAGAATGTGAACTGAGTTTTGGTTTCTTTCTTTCTTTCTTTCTTTCTTTCTTTCTTTCTTTCTTTCTTTCTTTCTTTCTTTCTTTCTTTCTTTCTTTCTTTCTTTCTTTCTTTCTTTCTTTCTTTT
>NC_048926.1:7061505-7063157 GCF_011077185.1 Oxyura jamaicensis | reverse complement strand
TCTTTCTTTCGTTTAATATATATATATATATAGTATTTTCTTTTATTCTACAGGAATAGACAACTATACATAAAATTCTAAATTCTTTTCCTTCTTATTTCCAAATATCAAAGACATATGAAAAAAATAATAATAATAAAAAAAAAGTGATGTCACAAATTACCTCAAAAATTTAGAGTAACTAGAATGTAGTAAACTGAGACACACTGCATCTGTGAAGGAAAATCATGACAAATGCTACATGACCATTAGGAGAATGGTGTTAAAAGTAGCTGGTAGAAAGACAACTTTACATTAGTGCTCCTCACTTCCACATTGTTCACAGAAACAGAAAACTAGCAACTTAAAATAGGCAAAGAGGCAGAGAAAAATCTGGTCATATCTGTGACAGAGAATTTATTTACTATTTTCAATTATTGATTAGTGGGGCATGGGAAATTTTACCGTTGGTCCCAAACTAAGAATGTGAATTACTAAGAATGAAATGGGACTAAAGATATTGATTTTATTTATTTATTTATTCATTTATTCCTAGGTGACCTATTACAATTTAGGATAAATCAAGGTGTATGTTTGTAATATAAGGTTAAAATATTGGTGGGAGAGAATGAACAGTATCTTTTCTGCTAAATTTCAGTCACCTAATTTAAGAGATTGTATTAATAATCTCCTAAACTTTCCAGAAGCCTGTTTAATATCTTTCATTCTGGACTGAGTCTCTTACTTTCTAAGGTAGGAAAAGTTAATTTGAAGCTGGATTATATACGAGTTTAATCTTCAAAGTTAGGCAGGCTGCAGTTAACCCAGATAATTTGCCTGGGATAAATCTAGTTAAAACTCCAGCTCTTGAAGACAATAAAAAATGCACCATAGACTGAAGGAGATTCAGAATTTTTAAACAAAGATGCTGTTCTGAAACATGCACAGAGGGTACTGATAATGAAGTGGATCTGAAAAAAAAAAAAAAATGTTCAGTTTATGCTATCTGATATTTATATCAATGTTCTAAACACCTGAAATGATTACAGCATAAACCTCAGGAATGATCTGGATGTATTTCTATGTAGCACAGGAGTTTATCAGGATCCTACTTTATTTCTATATCCAAATAATCAACAGCATGAATTGATATTTATCTGAAAATGAAAATGGGTAAAGTTAATAACATAATACAAGTAACTGTATCATTTCTTTATTACACCAATAGATTAAAAATAGAAAACAATTTCAAACGCTAGGAAAGTTATAGATATACAAGAGTGAAGATAGTAGTGTGGTAATCCTTCTGCTAAACTGTGCTAATAACTATATTTTAATGTGTCACGGTAAAAATGGTGCAAGTAAAATAGCTATTTCAGATTAAACAAAGAAATATGTATCAACAGATTACTTGCTGTGATTGAAGGTTCTTTGTTCTACTTTGCAAATCTTTTTGACAGTAACAGAGCTAAAAGCAGGTTGGGATTATGTTTTATTTCATTTGCTTGTGTGTTTTTCAGTATGTGTAGCTATTTAAAATTCTCTGAGTTTAAAGTCAAAAGAGACATTTCTCACAACATATTCTGTTCTCTTTTGAGCCATGGGTTAATATCTATCTATCTATCCATCTATCTATCTATCTATCTATCTAATCTATCTATCTATCTATCTAT
>NC_048926.1:7060160-7061405 GCF_011077185.1 Oxyura jamaicensis | reverse complement strand
CTATCTATCTATCTATCTAATTATATATATATATATATATAACCTATATATATATAATATATATAGGTATTACAACTTGTCAAAGAACATTAAAGTTTCCATACGACACTTTAATGTCATTCAGGCAATGTTTTAATGTGTTTATCATGTTTGCAAAACAGACATTTCAAAAGTCATCCTCCACACTCTTCTTGTCTGCCTATCCATATTTCCACCCTCAACTTTGAAGTTTCGGCTTCCAACAACCTGACTATATATGCATATATATATATATATATATATATTGAAATCAAGCCCATTTCTTACTTAGGAGCTAAAAGTAACTAGGTTGAACTTATTTAGTTTCTTACTATAAAAAAATGTTCTCAACACTTCTGTTCAATTGGTAGCCATAAAATCATATAATACTTTAACACCAATGGAACCATTAGATTTCTACTACTTCTACATTATACTAAATATTGTCAGGAAGTCTGTGTTGCTGAATTAAACCTCTAAAGAAACAGTACCATCTCCTCTGCAGTTTGTTCTAAAGGTTGTTTATCATTACCTTGTTAAAAACATAACCCTGATTTTTCCTTTGAATTTGACTTCAGTGTTCATCTGTTAACATTTTTGCCTTTCTCTTTTCAAATCAACACACTTCCAAATATGTAGTCCCTTCCCTTCCCTTCCCTTCCCTTCCCCTCCCTTCCCTTCCCCTCGTCTCTTCTAATGCATTTTTCCAGTCCTTAGATCATTTTTTGATGACTTTTCTCTATACTTAAGACTCAGTCCACAATATGGATTATATAGTTCTCTGTAATATCCCAAGACTCATGTTCCCAGAGCATTGTCTACCCACTTTCTGTAAAAAACAACCTTGTCCCCTCCTAGGTAAGTACTTAATGGGAATACGGAGTGTTCTTTCTTGTTTGCTATTTTTGTGGCTGGCATGATACTACTGCCCTCTTCAGATTCTGCTTTCCTCTTTCTGTAGCTCTGGCTTGAATGTGCACTGCTGCAAAATCCAAGAGCTTTCTCTTGTTTTGGAATATTTAAATAGTTTTGTTTAAATGGGCTCAGATTTATTTTTCTTCTATTTGGTAACAGCCAGTTACCCATTTTTCCTTTAATTTAAGTAAGCTTTCTTGAAATCCCACACTCCTAAAATTTTTAACAGAATCTAAGGCACTGCCCAAATAAGGCAAGGAATATGTCTTAAAGATTTATTAATAACTACCACATTGGTGTGCCATAATGAAA
>NC_048926.1:7057795-7060060 GCF_011077185.1 Oxyura jamaicensis | reverse complement strand
CCCCCCCCCCCCCCCCCCCCCCCCCCCCCGGGGGCGGGGGTAGCTTCTTTCTGAAGCATAGGAGAGTGAGGATAGAGAAAGAAAGAATCAGTCTTGTGGATATTTTAATTCACGATGTGGAAAAGGATGTGTGCCAGATAGAAAGAATTTAAAAATCTTATCTCAAAATCTTATCTCAAGGGTAGTAGAAGCTATCCTATTAATGAGAAGGAAAACAGAGGAGGATATTAAAAGCAGAAGGCATTGAACTAAATAAGAAAGTAATTGCCTTCAAAATCTGAATTGTAGAGTGCAATTTGATATTTTCCTGCATGACTTTAGCATGTGGCTGGGGAACTGACTAAAGCATAGACTCATCTCCACTGACTGTAAAACAGCAAGGTCTGATAATCTGCTTTATTTAAAATATTCTTAAATTGAGACTCTAATATAAGACATCTGCAAACATTTTGGTAATAAATAGCTCTGTATCAAGTCCTTTTTGTTGGACATGCATCCTGAGTATGCAACTGGTAGCAAAAAGCTCCCTACCTTGCATAAAATCCCATCGTTTAAATATTGCACCATGATATTATGTTACTATAGACTATGACATAGACAGCACATATGTTAACAATATGCTAACATTTATGTTATTTTGTCTGCACTAGCGTGTTAGGAATTATTCTGGTTGTGTTAGCACTTATGAACACTGCATTTTAAAATCATAATCACAGCAAGCCCCACAGACAGCATTAAATAAGGAATCTTAGGGTGCTATTTAGGGCTTTTTAATGCAAAGCATGGAGCATTGCTGTGAAAAGCTGAATGCCATCTCCTTTTAAGGAAGCAGCCTATGAGCTCTGAACTGATAATGAACTGGTAATATCCAACTGTTAAGACCAAGTAGAGAGTCCAATGACATCAGTAGAGAAACCTCATGGATTTCATGGGACCTGGTCTGGATGCTTAGGCACGTTCAGCAAAGCACTTTCATATATGCAGATGGTTCTCATTCTGAAAATCATTTAAGGACACACTGAACTTTCAGTAAGTGCTCACATCACCATTGTAGTCAATTTAAGCATATTTTTAAAGCAGTTTGTTGAACTGGGAGAAAATGATGAATCCGGGCCTCAGTGAATTCTATGGAAATGCATGATGTACTTAAATTTAACATATTTATGTAGTAAACTCTCAAATTTCTCCACTGAGTCCAATTGAAAAATGAATAAAACATAACCTCTGCCCCTGTGCTTCTTCTGAGCTACAAAGGCCAAGCAGCCCAGAAGCTAAACGGTTACCTATTGCTATGCCAGTCTTTTCCTCAAATTCCAGCAGGACTTTTCAACTTAATGGAGAGACTAAACTTATGTATTCAGCTTCCTATTCATTCCTTGCCAAGAGAATGGAAAGCAGCAACTGGATCTTCAGCTATGAAAGAAAAAGGATTAATAAATTTATTAATTTTATTTGTACCATTTTGGACTAGATCAATTCATATGCCCTCAGATTATGATTGCCTTCATATAAATTGGACTCAGAAGTTGACAACTTCCATAAACTCTCTGTCAATGAGAAACAGCAGTTATGTGTAAAATTTAGTGCTTAATACAGTTTTTATTTTATTGCTAAAAGGTTCTGCATAGTTGAGATGATTTAAGCAGTCAGTAAGTTTCAAGGGAAAGTGCATAGTAAAATGAAGAACAATGCCTTGTTCTACTCTGTAGCTCCTAACTTTGCCAAGAGATGTATTTCTTCCGTGGTCTGTTTTTGTACAAGGAACTCAGTACTGTGAACACGTCAGCTATCAAACATATTTTGCGGTGGGAAAATAAAAAATAAAAATAAAAAAATCACATTTAACAGATAATATGCGGTCCTGTAAGCAACAGTTGGAATTCATTTTAGCTCTCCACTGCTGCATAAATGCAAACAGTGACAAATGCATGTCCAAGAGTTATAAGTTTGTTAATCCTGTGTAGTAAAGACACAATTTGAGCTATATAATAATTATATATTTAATATGTGTCCTTATTCTATATGCACATATATGCATAAATAAGAACACATTCAGGTGTACTTGTAAATACATATCCATGAGTATTATAAAGATACATTGCTTTTCACTTTGGATTTTAAAAAAATAAAGAGGAAAGTAAGTGTGAATCTAACTATTTTACAGCTCTAGAAGTAAAAGCATAGAGCTGTGAGACAAGTAACATAGTAAATCACTTGCAAAACCATGGAAAAGAAGAAAACAACAACAACAAAAAAAAAAACAAA
>NC_048926.1:7044255-7057695 GCF_011077185.1 Oxyura jamaicensis | reverse complement strand
TTGGCATCACTGTTTCTCCTAATTTTATCCCAGCTACAAAAGGATTAGAAAAGCATGACAAAACCTGGTTAAAGTGTTCACTCTACTGTCCTGATTAAAACAACATCAACAACTACAACAACAAGCAAACAGTTAAACAAAACCAAAACCAAAACAAAACAAAACAGTCAAACACTGTGAAACAAAGTGTAATATCAGCAAAAGAGTAGAACACTGGCTGTAGGTCTCAAAGACACTTGTACCAGGGCTTCTTTCCTCCTCCACACTCCCTGATAATTAACCACCATTTCTGCACTTCCTCATCTTCTTTGTATTGATCTTTCATCATATAATGGGTGCAAACAGAAAAAGGAAGGCTTAATAACAAACATTAAAATGAATAAATAATTACAGCCACAAATCTTCCTCAACCAACTGATTATTTGTTCAGTGACAATATTACAAGAAATTGGCTTTACATAATTTAAAAGGACACTAGCAAGTAGGGATTTTTTAAATAGTATTTTTCCTCTCTGCTCTCTGAAAAGAGGGTGTGGTGGGGACAGGGAGGATTCCTTGCTCTAAAAGGTAGCAAGGGCTTCGCTTCCTAATCTTTTTTCCAACACTTTTTTTTTTTTTTTTTTTTTGACATTCAGGACATTTGTGAGGAGGCAAAAAGGGCTTGTGGGTAGCCAAGTCTTTCTCAAAGATTTACCAGAATATTGACACAGGTTGTATTTGTGCCCATTCTGCTGTCTTGAACTTGACTTTCTGGCAAGTCTAAAGGATCAGGATAGTGAGAGCGGAAGAAACAGAGAAAAAGAGAGGTAAGGGGAGGAAGCACTGGATGACGAGGAAACTTTATGCTTGGCCTCTCTTTCCTATGAGCAGTCCTACTGTGGCATGCCCATAATGGGACAGGAACATGCTTCTGCAGCTAGTAGAGTCCAGGACTCTCCTGCCTCCTCTACAAGACAGAACTCATGCATGCACCCTGGAGATTGCTAAATTTATTAGGATAGATAAGGCTTTCATGCAAGTGGCTCCAAATTAGCAACAAGGGCTCATTTTTCCATAGCTGACTTGGAAATATAGCTCAATGTGTTTTCAGGAGGTGAATGTGAGGGAATATCTGCCTGTACTGTGGGAATTCTGTGCCACTGGGACATGACAGGTCCCCAGTACATGCTTGATAGACTATGTTTAATTCAGAAATTCGCCTTAATGCACTCTTACCATGGAGTCTCAGTTATCAGCATCATGTAAGTACCACAAAAGTTTGCTGTTGCCTCTGTCTTCAATGGTCTTTGAACTGAGTGCACCTCATTAACTACTTTAGAGCTGTCAAGGGGGTGTCTGATAGGAACACCTACCTGTGACATGTCCCAGACTCCTGAAACAAGAATTACTGTGAATATTTTGAGCCAAGATTTTGAAGGCAAGAGGTCAAGTGTACTTTATTCATTAATGCACTTCTCTTTCAGAAAGCTCCATAACTAGATATCCACATGTTGCAGAAGTAATGACCTGAAAATGGCACGATTTACAGTAGGATACGTTGGCAGAAAGTTTTCTAACACCTCCCAGAAGTGTACTTTTCAGAAACCCACTGTACATAAACATAAAGGTCTGCAATCTGTCAGTTAATATTAATGTGGTCGTTTGCTGGTAAGTTGTAATAACATGATGCACATGGGACTTGCTACACTGACCTTTTTGGTGGAAGTGATTCATTAAATGGTCACTCATTTAGACAGCAGTAACTATTTGCACAGCTATTAACATTTTAGAACTTAACTAGGTATTGCTTTCAAAAAGAAATCTTTACCAAGGTTAGCTGAAGAACGGATTCTTCATTATTCAATAAAGGAAATAATTTGAAATTCAGGAGCATCAATTACAAAGGGGTGGGACATTTTGTCTGAAATGTCTACCTTCAGATTAGTCTAAATGGCTGAGCTATTATCTGGGTGCTTTTGAGCCTATGGCTACAAATCACTACTTCAACTGTCAAAGGCTAATACAAAATTTCTTTCTTTCCTGTGCTCTGTTTTTCCCTCCTTTACCCCTACATCATTTAAAGAGCAGAGAAACAGCATATAAAGTGGTGAGAGCTATTAAATCACCAATAATACCCCCCTAAACCAAAAGCCATCAGCTTCAGTAGGTGCCTGCTTCTATCATCAGGTTTACTGACTTCTACTAATCTGGCTTTAAATCTGGAAAACAAACAAACAAACAAACAAAACTGCAAATCCATCTACCAGAGCATAGTCTCCATTTTGTGGAAAATCTTGTAATTTGGATGAAATAGTGAAGATATTTTGGTCTTAAAGTATGTGAGAGAGTCCCTCATGAATGCAGCAAGGATTCAGAGTGGCCACTGATCAAGTGGAGTTATGTACATGTATGCCATGTATGCAGCATAGTATACTGCTTTATTATTATTATTATTTTTATTTATTCCACATTTCTAGACATGTGACGACATGTAACTTACAAACTACATTTGCCCTTTGAGACTTCCATGGCACAAACTAATGTATATTCTTAATTCCTTTTGCTTTAAGTTTCAGTTTTAGCCAGCAATTTCATAATCCTGAGATGTGAAATAACATAGAAACATAGCCTCACCAGTATATCAGCATCAGTATGCTTCCAGCAGAGTGGCATCTTTTCAAATTTCCTAATACACTCCCTCCAGAGATGGTGTGATGAGGCATGCTGTACATGACCAGCCATCAAATATTAAAAGCAACCATAGGAGTGACAAGATTGTTCAGCTGAAGAGTTACAGTTAGTCTGGTTAGCAAGAGATCCTTCTTTGCTTCCCAGTGAACTGTTAAAGGGCTTACATTTTTGTAAACCTCTCCAGCGTCTCCCCTGTTTTCAAAAATCACTTGCATTAAAGCAAATCTAGGAAAACACATCTCCACTGGGAAGTTGAGCAGCCATGCAAAATCATTATCCTAACAACCCTAACCATTCCAAACTAGACTGTTGTTTCATAACATGTTGATCACAGCAAGGCTGAGTGGCATGTGCATGTGCTGGAGACGTATGGTACATTTGCTTATAAATGAAGTGGGGAAAATGGTCAAGGGAAAATAAGCTGTTAGCTTGGCCCATGGGAGAGCAGAGTTCAAGTTTTGATTTACCTACACAGACATCTACAGACTAGTGTAACAATTTACTATCTCATGCCTCACTTCACTTTTGCAAAATGAGTGTGATAATCTCTTTTTCACATAATTATTTTGAGGAGAAAACAGGCCTTTTTTGTTGTTGTTGTTTGTTTGTTTGTTTGTTTGTTTTCATAAGATACTTAGAGATGTGCAAACATGTAGATTGATACTTCAAACTGAAAGCAACATTAAACAACTAAGCCCCAGTTATTTAATATATATATTAAGGGATTCAAAGCAATGCTACAGAAACCCACAAATTAGTTCTACAAACATTATGCAGTATAAAAGAAAATCATAATTAGTAATGATAATAAATATAATACAGCTCTTGCATGAGATAAACTTCACTATGTGAAATCTTCAGTGTTCTCACAACTCTGGTTTTGCTTTCCTTTATTTAGTATTTAGCAACATTATTTCATGTGTACTTTAGACTATGTTCAGTATTAATGGCATAATTAGCTGTGGAAAATATTTAGTTGTCGCTTTGTATTTATTTATGTTCCTGGAATCATGTAAAGTTCTGCTACATTAAAATTTAATTTGAAAGAAAAAGAATTTTATTCATTTTTCAGTGTAATGACCATTTCTGCTTGGCTTATATGAATGATAAAATATTGTTTGAATACACTTTTCCGTTTGTTTTCCAGGCATTTATGTAAACTCCTAAAGAAAACACTGCCGTGCTTTGTTGGCTGACTATTTGACAAAAGAATTGTAGACACATATTTTATTCTCAGCATCCTGTCAGGAAATGTTCACAGTCTCATCCATTATTTAGCAGTTAATTTGTTAATCGATTGATCGATTGATTTGGATATATTTTATACTGGGATTAACATGCACACACACAAAAATCTTGTCTCTATGGTAAAATCAGGAAAAATGTATCAGAACATAAAATGTTGTGGTGTTTACAGATGTAGACTGAATCTGTCATGGACTGGCAACTACTGAAAATAATTCATTTTGTGGAACATAGATATTTTGGATCAGACCTTAAGACTCATTCTATTTGCTGTGATTATTTCTTGCATTTTCAAAATCATGTGGGACCATCCCATGGGAAACAAAACTGTTTGTTATATCATTTCTTCTGATAAAAATATTGCCCATAGTGGAAACAATGTTTTCAAACAATGGTGGTTCAAGACCACCTGATGAAACTCAGCAGGTGTGAGTCTATGAAGCCAGATGCCATGCATCCCAGGGTCCCAAGAAAACTGGCTGATATAATTTCTAATACACTCTCCATCACATTTGAAAAGTCCTGGCAGTCGGGCAAAGTCACCTGTGATTGGGAAAAGGGAAATATTGCTTCCATTTTTAAAGGGGTTGGAAAGGAAGACTTGGGGAACAACAGACTGGTGAGCCTTGCATCTATGCCTGAGAAGATCATGGAAAAGATTCTCCCGGAAGCAATGTCAGGACACATGTAGGACAAGGAGGTCATACAAGACAGCCAGCATGGTTCCATCAAGGGTGAATCATGTCTGACCCATCTGATGGTCTTCTATGATGGGTGGATGGAGTGACTGCATCAGTTGACAAAGGAAGAACAACCAATGTCATCCACCTAGATTTCTGTGAGGCCTTTGACGCAGCCCCCCATGATATCCTGATCTCTAAATTGGAGAGAGGTGTATTTGAAGGGTAGACTATTTGGTGGAAAAAAGAATGGCTGGATGACCATACTGAAAGAGTTGTGGTCAATAGATCCATGTCCATGTGGAAGCCTGTGATGAGTGGTGTCCCACAGGGGTGCATCTTAGATCAGTTCTGTTTAATATCTCTATCAATGACGCAGGCAGTGGGTTTGAATCCACCCTCTCCAAGTTTGCAGATGGCAGCAAGCTGAATGGTGCAGTGATACAACAGAAGGAAGAGATGCCATCCAAAGGGACCTGGACAAGGTTGAGAAGTGGGCCCATGTGAACCCAAGGAGGTTCAACGAGTCCAAGTGCAAGGTGGTGCATGTGGGTCAGAGCAATCCCAGACAAGATAGGAGAAGAACTCATTGAAAGCAACCCTGAAGAGAAGGACTTCGGAACTGTGGTGGACAAAAAGCTCTACATGAGCCAGCAGTATAAAATTGCAGCAGAAATCCAGCTGTATCCTGGGCTACATCCACAGAGGCTTGACTAGCATGTTGAGGGAGCACGTTGAGAGGATTGTGACCCTCTACTCTGCCTTCATGAGGCCCAGATTGGAGTGATGCATCCAGATCTGGGTCCCCCAGCACAAGGAAGATGTGTGCCTGTTACAGCAGGTTCAGAGGAGGGCCGTGAGGATGATCAGGGGGCTGGAGCACCTCTCTATGAAGGAAGACTGAGAGAGCTAGGAATGTCCATCCTGGAGTAGACAAAACTATGGGGTGACCTCATTAGGGTCTTTCAGTACTGTACTGGGTTTATGTGGCAAGGGCCTGGTAGCAAGGGGGTTGCAGGGTGGGCCTCTGTGTGCAGAACCCAGTAGCTGCCCCATGTTGGAGCACAACCATCTCCAGCCTGCTTCAAAAGGGACCCACTGCTGACCAGAGCCAAGGCAGTGAGTGGCTCTGGTTGTGCCTCTGGGAGCACAGATTTAAGAAAGGGAACAATCTGCTGCATGACAGCATCTGGGAGAGAGAAGAGTGAGAACCAGCCTTGCAGCCCCCAAGGTGAGGGCAGGAGGTGCTCCAGGCACACAGCAGTAGTTCCCCTGTGGCCTGTGTAGAGGCCCCTGGTGGAGCAGCTTGTCCCCTTGCAGCCCACAGGTCTCACATGGAGCAGATCTCCACGCTGCAGCCTGTGGAGGAGCCCCTGGTGGAACAGGTGGATGTGGCCTGGAGGAGGCTGCGGCCCATGGAGAGCCCCTGCAGGAGCAGGCCCTGGGCTGGAGTTGCAGCCCGTAGAGAGGAGCCCACGTGGAAGCAGGGGGTCTGGGGGCATCTGTTACCTGTGGGGGACCTGTGCTGGGGCAGTTTGCTCCTGAGGGATGGACCCCATGGTGCGGAGCCATGTGGGAACAGTGCTTCAAGAGCTGCTGCCTGTGGGCAGCCCACATAGGATCATTTCAGGAAGGATGGCATCCCATGGGAGGGACCCCACATGGAGCAGGGGCAGGGAGTGACCACAAAGGAGCAGTAGAGTCAAAGTGTCACAGACTGACCACAACCCCCACTCCCCATTCCCCAGCACCACCTGGGGGGGAGTTAGAAGTTGGTGGTTTGGGGGGGGGAGGGGGGGGGGGGGGGGGGGGCGGGGGGGGGGAAGGTGTTTTTAGTTTTTGTGGGAGTGTGGCCATGGTTGGTGGTAACACCAGACTCTAAACGATGTGGCCAACAGGAATGTAAAGTGTTTAGAAGGAACAAAGAATGGTGATTCAGGAGACTCCCTGCTGTCTCCTCTTGGACTGTTTGTTCTCCAGTTGTTAAGACATGACATGGAAGTTGCTGGGTGTTTGTAGTTGCTGGTCAAGGTTGTTGACCAATGTTAGTGGAAAAGTTGTTAGTGGAAAAGTACTGCTGTAGAGCAAATGGTGTATTAAGGGAGCCTGTCCTCAACAGGAAAGAGTTGAAGTTATGCCCTCTGTGAGAGAGTTGAAGTTACCTCATCAATAAAGTAGTAACAGTTACTGATTCTAAAAGAACCCTGGTGTCCATGTGGTCGTTACGCCACAGCTTGCTCTTGGTTTCTTATTGTCTTAGTCTGCTAGTGACTCATGAAAAACTGACTCCACAATCAGTAAGACTGTAAAGTAGGTATGTTTATTCAGCACTGGGCAGCACAGGGGGGTAGTCCCACCAAAGTCATGCACACAGTTTGTTCGCTTGCATTCTCTTTTATCCCCGAAAATATTATATATGCATTAAGTTTCGCAACACATCTATGCATATTCATTTCCTAGTTTTGCCTAGCCCTGCTTTAATGCTAATTATCTTATATGTCTTTCTGCACTTCCATAGTATTCGCTGGTGGTCATCCGGGTGGTCATCGGAATGAAGTAAGACGTCTTCATCAGAGCTGAACTTTTCATCTCATCTCCCTGTGCATGCTCTCTGAGCTCTTGGTCACAATCTGGGCCATAAGGTTGGTTTGGTCTGGTTCTTCAGGGTCCAAGGGGCCCCTGTTATCTTGAGGCCTTGCATGTCTGAGATTCTTTATCTTATCCTTTTATAAACAGTCCTCCTTATCGCTAAGCCCTTTTAATAACAGTCCTCCTTCTCTCTGAGCCCTTGGTCACAGTCTGAACCATAAGCTGGTTTGATCTGGTCCTTGGGGTCCCAGGGGCTCATCTGGAGGCCTAAGTGCAGCACAGGCACAGCACATCGCAAATGTAGCACATATTAAGCAATGAGTGTTGCCTACATATTTATTCTTAATCAGTTGCTCTCTAAATTCTAATCCCATGTTTCACTACTGATAGCCAATGTATTATATTAATCTCCCTATGTTGAGTCAGTTTTCCCTGCAATGATAATTGGTGAGTGATCTCCCTGTCCTTATGTCAATCCTTGAGCCTTTTCCCTTTCTCCCCCTTCTGCTTTGAGGAAGGGGAGTGAGAGAGAATCTATGGTGAAGTTTAGCTGCCCGTCAGAGTAAAACCACCACAGCTACTTAAAGGGGTTTATAAAAAAGGATGGAGAACAGCTTTTTTACACAGGCAGACAGTGATAGGACAAGGGAGAATGATATTAAACTAGAAGAAGGGAGATCTAGATTAGATGTTAGAAGGAAATTTTTTATGCAGAGGGTCGTGATGCACAAAAACATATTGCCCAGATTAGTTTTGGATATCCAGTCACTATAGGTGTTCAAGGTCAGGTTGGATGGGGCTGTGGGCAGCCTGATCTTGTGGGAGGCATATGTAACCATTGGAACTAGTTGATCCGCCAACCCAAGTGTTTATGATGAAACGAAAGCTAATGTCAGCTTCATAAGCCTAATATTCTTCAACATCATAGTGTTTAAGGACTTCAGAACTTTTTCACTACATACCTCCTCACAACACTGGGCTAATGTCCTATGAAGGCCTTTAATAGATCATTGCCGTAAACTGTACATATACAGTGTTTTTATGGAGCTCGTCTCAAATAGGCTTGTAGTCTGAGGGTTTTTCTTGGTGATAATATTACTTGAAGAAACTCCCAGTTTCACCCCTTTCCCAAGATGACTGTGAGGCCCTGTGGCTGTGTGTGGGCAGATGGACCTTTGATTTGGTAGAATATGAGGGCTGTTATGATCCCAAACCAATGGACACTATTGTCTCTCTGTGACCCAGAATTTACAGATCTGCAAGTTGCCAGATCTTAAAAATTTAGATTTGTTACTCTTCCTACTACACTGCTGAGTCTCCTTCAAAAGTTAGTTTACATAGGAAGTTCCGCACCGACTTGCGAAGGAACTTCTTCACGGTGAGAGTGATGGAGCACTGGAACAGGCTGCCTAGAGAGGTTGTGGAGTCTTCTCTGGAGATATTCAAGGCCTGTCTGGATGCCTACATGGGCAGCCTACTCTGAGGAACCTGCTTTGGCAGGGGGGTTGGACCCGATGATCTTTCGAGGTCCCTTCCAACCCCTTTACTTGTTTTGTTTTGTTATTCCCTTTCCCCCTCCCTCTTCCCCCTCCCTTTTTTCCCCTTAGCTGAATTGTTTAATTAATAATAATATTTCCTTAATATTTTTTTCTCTTTAATTAAATTATCCTTATCTCAACCCGTGAGTTGTTCTTTCCTTTACTTCTTCCCCTCCTCATCTGAGGAGGGGGAGTGAGAGAGGTTGTGGTGTTCAGCTGCTTAGCACGGTAAAACCACCACACCTACTTACTCATTACACCTTCAGTATTTCGACAATTGTGCTACTGGGGTTTTTTAGAAGTATTCAGAATAAAACTGCTCTTAGATAAACTTTGACTTGAGAAAATTTTTTGAGTAAATGTGAAATAAGAGTGCTTATCTGATCAAAAAGCCTTTACGCAGCATTTGAACTTACACAATAACAAGTACTAAGAAAGACATTAGATGAAGCCATTCCATAGCTTCATATTTTATCTATATGTTTTCTTCTCATTCTCAAACATGTGATTGTTCTCTTTTTTCTCTTTTGGGTGACTCTTTTTTATTATTATTATTATTATTATTTCTTGTCTGTGAATAGTGAAAAAGAAAGGAGCTATGTTAAAACTGGGATGAAATCCAAGCATGATGGGCCAAGTTCTGTGATCAGATATGCTTCTAGGTCTGCAACTGCCTTTCACTGTGTACTGAACATAAGCAGAAAAGAGTCTCTCATATTTGGATTTTTTAGTTGAGCAGGTTGTACATTGAGAATACTGGGACACGAACCAATGTGGGAGGCAATCCAGACCCTAAGAAAACTGCCACTGTGCTAACTGAGCTGCCTGAATTAAATCCCAAACTCCTCAGCATCAGTTGCTCAAGCGATTTCCACTTCTATCTGAATGTATTCCAGATTTACCATGAGGTTTACCTTTTGGTTTTGAAAGCCCTCTTTTTCCTGTTGATTTGACTGTGGTAGAACAACTTGCATACATACAAACAAATGCAAGTGAAAGGAAAAGAAATGGGTAGGAAGAAGGGGGGGGAGGGGAGGGGAGGGGTGATGGGGACCAACAACTTGTTTATCAGAATCAAGTTGAACCATCTGTTGTTAATGATTAGATCTTCAGCTTCCAATTTTCATTTGAATGTTATTGCTCATTTCTAGCTGGGTACTGAAACGTCACTTACCACTGCATGCAGGTTTCTAAATAAAAGACTATTTAGATTGGAAATCTGTTGGATGAGGAAATTATGTTCTCTATTATACAGCAAAATACCTTTTCTAACATTGACACTTTGGTATTGTGTTGTTGACTTTTTAGGGAAGGAGACTCAAGGTCTGAGGCTGAAAAATGAATTCACTGGTAGTGCAAATTACATTTGGGCTAAAGGGGGTTTGGTGAATGTCAGGGCTCTGAATTCTGACCTCTAGCAGAGTGCCTATGCCAGACTTGCAGCAGAGGGAAAGGACTCAGAATCTGACTGTGGGAGTTTAACATGGTACTTTCTATACTACACTACTAGAAGATCTATGCTAAAATAGAAATAACACAGCTTGCCCCTGTTTACACCCTTTGTTACTTGATTGTTACTGATTTTTTTATTCCAGTTAAACTATAGAAAGATGGAATCCAGTTGATTCTTCCCTCATTTTCAGTACAAAGTTAGTGACAAAAATGAATATTGCATTTCTCCTCACTTTTCAATATAGCATCAAATTATTAATTCCTGGTTTGAACATGGCTGGTTGTTTGCACTAGTGGGGACAATAAGAGCAAACAACACCAATGCACACAAATCTCAGTTTTACATCCTCTTTTTACAAACCCATGAATGGCTATCCACAGCTACCCCGGGGAGGGGGAATAATTTTTAAAGAAAAAGTGCCCGATCTCATTCCCTTTATATAAACTATTACTACAATAAATATATTTTTATATCACAGTCTTCATACTCCTAACACTTCTGAAAGGCAAAAATGTAGCACTAGTTGTATTCAAAAGAAAAATCACAGAATATTTCTTAAAACGTTCTCAGTTTGTAGTCTCTCTTTCCTTGATGACCTATTAACAGTAAGAGGATGGTCACAAAATGACTTCAGATCTCTAAATTGAAAACAAAAAGCATGAATGTATATATGTACAAAGGCACACAAACAGAAAAACAAAAAGAAAAAGAAAAAGAAAAAAGGGAAAATCAATGAACTAAAAAATAGTACAAAGTCTAGCCATATTACGAATTGATTGTGTATAAAAATCATTGTAAGAGCCTTGTACAAGATGACCTTTTATATTTATTTTGTTTTATTGGCCTTTTTTTTTTTGCATATTTTTTGTTCCTTACCAGGTTACCAGGTGACTTATCAGAGGATACCCATAAGCAGAATCTCCCGAAGTATTATCTGGGCACTGAAAAACTCTAGAACAATATGAGACACTTCCTCCTCTTCTTAAGTTGTAAGAACAATAGAAAAATCTAGAAGTATCATTTTCCAAAACACGTAAGTGACTTCTTTATATACACATAAATCACACGGGTACTTTGGAGTTTAGATCCCACTGGGATCCTAAACGCTTGTATGATTTATGAAAATAGGATGTATGAGACTGTGTTACTTAGGTAATTTAGAAAAAAATTGCTCCTAAAGGAAGAGCTGATCTGTTTTTTTTTTGCAGTTACTTTGTTTGCTTTGCAATCATATTTTACTTATGGAATCTTTGTGATTGAAGGCTGTGACAGAGCTTTTATTTGCTATTTTTCACATCTTGCATTCACCATATAGAATTTGTTCTATTGATCGAAGGTAATTAAATTGTATTTGTTGGTTTTCATCACTAATGTGGTTCATTTGAGAGTCTGACCCACAATCCCTACGGTAAATATAATAGTGTTTTATCTAAGCTTTACCTCAATTTTAGCATAATAATAATAATAATAATAATAATAATAAAGGATAGAGATCTCTTGGAAAAGTTGTTGGTTTGCACAAAATAAGGGGTGCTAAAGAGGGGGAAATACTAGTACTACCATGTTGACAGCCTGAATCATTTATATTCCACTCCCTTAAACAGCCCTTGGAAGAAGAATAAGGCAGCAATTTCCTGTGGAATCAAATGCACTTTGTGTATCTCGCTAATGGCAAGAAGAGATACATCACTGAAAACTGTTTTAAGTGCTATGTATAGGTTAAAGTAATGCTATGCAAACCTGAGAAATGCAAATTCTGACAGTGGCATCTGTGCAACAGAAGTAACATGAAGCTTAGAAGTCTGACTGATTCACAGTTAGATAATAAATGATCAGGATGTTAGCAATTCATCAAAAGAAAAGAAAAAAAAAGTCTATGAATGCCACCTATCATATTGTGTGGTAAATACAGTGCAACCCTGCGATTATCTAAATATAATACTTAAAAATATGTTTCATGAAATAAACAGGTCATATTGGTAATGATTGGAGCTTGAGTCCTTTTTAATGTGCAAACACAATAATTAACCTAAACAGTGGTAAGCAGATAGTAAAAGAATTATTTTTAACAGGCATGAAGCAATGTACAAAGAACTGATATATGTAAAGGTGTATGTATGTAGCTTGTGGTCTCTAGATCCAGGTATTTGGACAGTGTTATTTGGCTATGTGTTCACAGGAATACCTGTCAGTGTTCTGCACTTGCCCTTGGCTGGGCAAGAACGTACTAGGCTAGTCCCTGTAAGAGTGATGGTGAAAACAGACCCTGGAACAGTTAGCTGTGACTAGTTGCACTGTGAGTTGCCATTAACATGGATGTCCCTGGAGTGCTTGAAGACCCAGATGTCTTGAGAATAATTTGTAGAAAAAACACCAGAGCAGTAAATTCTGAATTTTCTTATTTCAAAAGTATGTAAAAGCACCAGCTAAAAATTTTCTCTAGTTGGCAGAATGCTTTAAAAAGTTTATGGCATGACCACTGACCTTCATCTGCTGACAGTGGCATTTTAGCTGAAACAATAGAAACTCATGGTTTTGATTTTGAAGAACTTGAGCTTAATTTCAATAGATGGAGGGCCTATGAGAAATGCTAGTAGAATAGAACATTGTGGAATATAAGCCAGCGAGCAATAAAGTGTTATCTCTTTCTTCTACAGGATGATTTTATGGATTTGAGTGTTCAATAAACTGTACCTGTCTTAGATTAAAAGACATATTAACAGTGAAACATTGCATTCTTACTGAAGACCTCATTCATGGTTTGTCTACAACTTTCAGCCCTCAAGGCAGGATGTGTAAGTGTGATGGTTACCATCTTAGGCAGCACACTGGTGCTTGAATTAAAATGGACTCCAGACTTAAAGGCATGAGTAAGTCTGCATTTTGGAGCCAGTACTATATAGCTGGGGGCTATAATGTGCCTGTGTTCTCTGTGAAGTGGGAACAATCGTATTGTACAATTACATTGCATTCTACATTTTACTCAACGCTGAGGTGTATGTCTCGGCTTCAGAAGAATAAAGTTTGTTTATAGTGTCATTTCTGTGGATTTTGAAATACCTGATGTCTGATGTTGGACTTTGGAATCTTAGGGATTTAAACAGTATTTTTTCACTCATTATTCCTTTTCAGTGTTGATACAAATAAAGCCATTTGGGAGACTGATTTTTCAAACTTTTTCCATCTGAAAAGAGAAAAGAGAAGGGAAGGGAAGGGAGGGGAAGGGAAGGGAAGGGAAGGGAAGGGAAGGGAAGGGAAGGGAAGG